>NW_026593286.1:44439005-44462089 GCF_907164565.1 Psammomys obesus | reverse complement strand
TTCTTTCTTTCTTTCTTTCTTTCTTTCTTTCTTTCTTTCTTTCTTTCCTTCTTTCCTTCTTTCTTTTGTTTTGTTTTGTTTTGTTTTGTTTTGTTTTGTTTTGTTTTTGAGACTACCTAACTAAGTTTCCTGGACTGGCCTTGTGTTCAGTCTGTAGCCCAGGCAGGCTTTGAATTTGTACTCTTCTTGACTCTGCCTATCAAGTTTCTGAAATTATAGGTTTATGCCACCAGGACCAGAGCAATAAAGATGTATAATATATATATTATATATATTATATATATATAATATATATATATTATATATATATATATTATATATATATAAGGTTGTCATGAGTTTAAGGCCACCCTAAGACGGACTTGAGAACTTAAAAGGGCAAAACTTAATAATAATTAAATAAATGACATGACTATTTGCACATAGAGCAATATAGGTTTTTATGTCTTATATAAAGCCTGAAAACAGATAATTAGAGAAAATTAAATATGACTACAGTAATTCACTGTACTAACTCAGGGCTGGTGATGGATTGAGAACAATCATCTCATTTTTGCCATTACTTATTCAGTTAAGTATTTAAATGTATATCATATCCTGCACACCTTGCCTGGTATTATACTACATTAGAAATCTAATAATGAACTAGAAAGATGTATTTCTTTACTTTGTGGGACTTATGTCCATGAGGAAAAGTGATTATAACAACAAAATTACACAGTAAACAAGGGATTGCAATGTGGGAACTGCAATGAGGCTCTACAACAGTGACTAGCAAGGACTATCAGGGTCTTGATAGAGACAAGCACAAAGCTCTTAAAGGAATGACCCCAAATCTGTGTATCATTCACCATTTCAAAATGGTGAAGAAGTGTAGACCTGAATTAGTACTGAGGCAGGTAGGGAATGACAGATATTGAGAGATGCGGTTTACTGGGTAAGGGCCGGAAATTTTATTCTGAGAATACCAGAGAATACGCAGATGTTGTAAACAGGAAAAAGAGATATAATCAAGTTTATTTGTTTCTGTTTGTTTGTTTTAAGTCTCTATACAAGCCATGATGGAAGGAATAGAAAGTTTACTTAAGAAAATGACAGGCTGATATAGAAATTAGGGTACAGGGAGACAGCTATACAATGGGCATTTAAAAGGTAAGCTTTAAAAAAAATCCTGTTTATTTAAGTGGTAATAGAATAGGGGATAGAAAGGAATTTTCCTGTTTCTTGTCTAAATATTGAGTGAAAATGGGACTGATCCATCTGAGGTAAATCACAGCCATTTGGCATCACAGCGATGTTTAAGAAAAATATTTGTTGAGCTTTTCCTCAGGGATATACAGTCAGCCCAGCTAATGCTCCCTGTTTTCTAGTTATATCTGTATTGAGCTTTGTGTCCAAATATCTTAGATTCCTAAGGGGTGTCAATTTTACTGAACTGCTGTCCAGTGTGATGCTATCATTTTCAATGGAACTCTTACCATAAAGACACAGTGTGATCTATGAAGTCTGATTTTCTCTGTGAGAACATGTGTGTGAAACATTTGGCAGCTTATGTGAGGCTAATGAATGTTTCAACAGCGAGTGTCTTTGGGGTTTAAAAGAATAAAGCCATGAACAAGAGGTTTGGGTCTTGCCTTTCTCTGACTGGGAGTTAGAACGCTGACACCTTTCCAGCCTGCAGGGCCTCCTGATGCACTCACAGCACACTCTTCATCGTCCACCTTCCTTTGAGCGTATTTGGTTATACATCTACTTGTTGAACACATTTTGGATATACCTTAAGTATTTTCTGGAACAACTTCATGTACAATCTGATAAAAGCAAATGAAAAGCTGAGCTGCTAGTAGGTATTATATGCATGTTTTCATCTTAACCTAATATCATCATTTCACTGTTTGCAACAATTTCATCAAAGTCCTTCAGTTCTTTATATCATTTTTAGAATCATTTCAGAGATAGATGAGGACATGGGTGGAGAAGAAGATGAAGAAATCTGGAGGTGTGTGTGTGTGTATGTGTGTGTGTGAATAAAACAAATTTATAAGGTTAATTTTAGAAGAAAACAAATTGATAGTGTAGCTCGGTATATATGTACAAATAGAAAATTAAATTGCAACTAAAAGTGATCAATATTCTATAACCTTTATTAGCAAAGTAAGGTTTGCATTTTCTACTGCATTGTTTCATAGATAAACTTGAGTGCTTGCAGTGACCTGGCATGGCAAGTGTTGCTTGTACAATGCAAAAAACAAAAGATTCAATTACTGATAGAAAGTTGTCTGTAAGCAAAGACATTCCAGGCCACCCTGGAGGCTCATTTAGAAACACCTAATGGTTTTGATTCAAAGAACTCCCTGGAGACTGAACTGATTCCATCAGGATTTCTGGCTGCAATGGTCAGAGTAATGCCTGTGGAGTATGAGGGAAATTGTGATGGATATCCAAAGCCCTCAGGTTGAAGAGGAAAACCATTTTTCTGCCTGAGAGTTCTGTCCCATAAAAATGTCAGAATGCATCAACAGTGAAAAGTTAATCTCTTCCAAGTGTATGAAAATGTACAACACACAGCTCTACTGGAGACATGGAAAAAAAATCTTCCTGCATGAGACCTTTTTTCTTCACACAGTCTAGTTGAGATGTAAATATTGTATCAAATAACCCATTGCATTATTAAATATGTATGATGCTGACTTGGAGAAATAGATTGATCAACCTTCATGATACATAAAAATCTATGGAGTTTTTAATTCACGCCTTCTAGATAGTCTCTCAGAAAATTACCTGAAGTTTGGGGATAAGACAAAACCGTTCAACCTGAAGCAATAGTAGTAGGATTTTTAAGTATTTATTTCTATATAAAAGCTGATGGTTTTCAATTAAGTATGCATTTGAAATGAGAAAAAAATGAAAGCTTCCAATATACTGCTATTCTAAAAAAATGATACATTTCTTTCTTGTTTTTGTTTTTCATTGATTTGTAATTGTACAAATTTTCTTTTTTCATTCTTGCTTTCTTTCTTTCTTCCTTCACTTTATATCCCAATCATAGAACCCTCCTTTCTCTCCTTCAGGGGCCCCACCCTCCTTCCCTCTTCTTCATACCCCCTCTCCTCATCCCCCATAAAAGGGGAGCCCCCACAACTATCCCAGCATATAAGACTCATCAGGACTGAGCCCCATCGTCCACCATGGTGGCCTGGCAAGGCAGCCCTGCCAGGGGCAAGTGATCAAAAAGCAGGCAAGAGAAACCTTGTCAGGAACAGCCCCTACTTCCCTTGCTAGGGAACACACAAGAACACCAAGAACACCAAGCTGTCCATCATGGGCGTATGTGTAGGGGTCCTACGTCCTGAGGGCCTAAATTTTTCACCAAATCTACTTTATTTAGGGTTCTTAAGCACCTTTACCTCCATTCCAACCCCCAGCAACCTTAGGTAGGAGATTAGTAGGGGAAAGGGCTATAGTCCTCTTTAACCTACTTCTTGCTGATCAGGGTCAATGGGTCATTAAGGGATTACCAGATTCACTTATCAGTATACCAGCAGTCCAGTACAATAGCCAACACAAAGCAACAAAAGCCAAAAGACTCAGATGAATTGCCCAGAGAAGCTCCCTGGAATGTTTCTCTCTGCAAAGCCAAGTGTTGAAGCACAAAGATTAGCACAATGATGAGAATCCAAAATGTGATGTCTCACTCTGCCTGGGCCTCTATATATGTCCTCTCTTCAAAGTCTACCCATGGATATTCTCAGGTGGCCAAAGTCACACCCCTCACATGTTAGGGGTAACACAGCAAAACATCATGTGCCCTTTCACAAACCAACCTGGACAAAACCTCACATGCCCAGACTGCAACAATATCATACATGACAATATCACATATGACATTATCATATGACAAAATTCAGTCTTCAAAGAAACCAGAAATTTCCACTTCAAGGTCCATTCCATACATGGTCCTTAGTTGGTGTTTCCTGCAAGTGCCCCTCGGCCCAGGTTAGTTGGGTCTGTTGTCTTCCTGTGGAGATTCTGTTCTCTCCGGGTCATTCTGTCCTTCCTCCTATTCTTCCACAAGGCATCCTATGCTCCACACAAGGTTTCACTGTGAGTCTCAGCCTCTGTTTCAAACTGCTGGTGGATGGAGCCTCTCGAAGGACAGCTATGCTAGGCTCCTGTCTGTAAGCACAGCATGGTGTCATTAATAAAGTTAGGGGTTGGCTCTCTCCCATGGTGTGGCCAGGCATTGTGGACATTCCCTCAATCTCTACTCTATCTTTATCCCTGCACATCTTGTAGGTAGGATACACTTTAGATCAAAGATTTGTAGGTGGGATGGTGTTGCCCACCCTCTCATTGAAGTCCTGTCTGGTTACAGGGCAGCCTCTGCAGTCTCCATGTCCCTCTCTAGTAGGAGTCTCTGCTATAGTCATCTCCCATCTCCTCCAAGAAGCCTACCTTGTCGTAGGTCTCCAGCCTGTCTCTGAGTTGCTCCAGGCTATGGTTTCTCTTCTTTCTGCGTGTCCTCTGTCCTCCTCTCCCTCCACCTCCAACCTCAACCACCACATCAGATCCTCACCCTCATTTCCCTCAGCACTCCCACTCCTGTTCCCTCTCTTTGAACACTCGTTCTGTCTTTTTTATTTCTCCACCTCACTGAGATTCGTGCATCCTCTCTTGGACCCTCCTTATACTCAGCTTCTTTGGGTCTGTGACTTGTAGCTTATCCTACACTATCTGGCTAATATCCGCTTATAAGTGAGTACACACCATGCACATCTTTCTACTGGATTACCTCACCTAGGATGATCTTTTCTAGCTGTATCCATTCACCTGAAAATTTCATGATTTCCTTGTTTTTAATGGCTGAGTAGTATTTCATTGTATAAAGGTACCACAGTTTCTTTATACATTCTTCATTGAGGAACATCTGAGTTGTTTCCAGTTTTGGCTTATTATAAATAAAGCTGCTATGAACATAACTGAGCAAGGTTCTTGTGGTATGGTAGAGCATCATTTGGGTATATGCCCAGGAGTGGTATAGCTGTATCTATTCTCAATTGTCTGAGAAGGCGCCAAATCGATTTCCAAAATGGTTGTACAAATTTGCATTCCTACCAGCAATGGAGGAGGGTTCCCCTTGTTCCATGTCCTTGCCCACATGTGCTGTCACTTGAGTTTTTGATCTTAGCCATTCTGACAGGTATAAGATGGAATCTCAGAGTCATTTGGATTTGCATTTCTCTGATGACTAATGATGTTGAGCATTTCTTTAAGTGCTTCTCTGCCATTCGAGATTCCTCTGCTGAAAATTCTCTGTTTAGCTCTGTACCTCATTTTTAATTGGATTATTTGGCTTGTTGGTGTTTATGAACTCTCCCATGCTACTTGACTTGCACCATCCAAATGTCAAATTTTTAAGTGAACATTTTCAGAATGGAAGCTGCACTTTTACTGATCTTGGGAAACACAATCACTGACCTTTGAAGACAGAAAAATTAACAGGAATAATAAGGTATACATTCATAACAAAATGTTCCCCCCTCTTCTTTATTACCTTGTTATTCACGGCACCTGCAAATTCTTTTTCTGGCACATAGAATGTCACAATTATGGAAGTTGCATTGAAAATTTCTACTGGCCTGCAATAAATCTAACTTTCTCTTCAAACATGATGCTTCCATAAAGGGCCTTTCATCGAGACATAAATTGAAGAATGAGAGGAAGGACTGGAGAGCAGTGGATTGTTTTCCATCATTATTCTACTACTATTCTGCAGTTCAGTTGTATCAAAGCTAAACATTGGCTTAAAAGTTTCACTGAGAGGCAGTACATCATTTGAAACATCATTTTAGCACAACTAACTTTATCCAAGGCCTTTCATAAAAATAATTTTGTGTAATATAATGTAGAAAGACCCTGCTAGTAAGATCACAGTCCACCATGTCTGGATAATTCTCCTAGCTCGGTGCAACATGGAGGATTTCCTTTCTCAGTGAAGCTTCCTCTTCTCTCCCTGACTTTATCTGGAGGGTGTTTCTAGGCACAGATGCCTGGCCTGACCATATTTGGAATATGACCCTGCACAGGAGCTATTTGACTCAACACTTGAGTACCACTCCTTTGCCTACCCATATGATAATTAGATACTATGTTCTAACCTATCAACCTTTCTTTCCCATATGATAAGTAGATACTATATTATGACCAATCAGTCCTTCCCACCTGTAACCCTAAGAATCTTTATGTATCTCACCCCTGATACAATAAAAGGAGCTATCTCTTGGAAGTTATGCCCATTGAATTCACTGGCTGTCTGAACCCCATTTGTCATTTCTTGTTGTTTTGTCCTTATGCACAGGTGCCCACCAACCCCAAGGGAAGGGAAGAATACAATATGCATTCATACAAAGCACTTTTCATATTTTTATACTTTTTGACTCATGATAAAACTAACCCACATCTTTACAGAAATATTATTAAAGTGCAAACATTATTTAATCTAAAGTAAAAAATAAGGAAAGAACTTAAACTCTATCTGTTGTTTCATAGTAATGTTTATACTTAAAAATAGCTAATTTCTAGCAAAAATATTACAGAAACAAATGAATTTGTACATTGTTTCATCATATAATCATTAAAATTAGTATAGAACAGGTGTAATGTTAGGTAGGAGTATTAATATTATAATATTGTGATGGTTATCTGTTGTCAAACCACTCCCCAATATTCTCTGCTTTATTTCATCCTTAATTTTTTCTTGTTCTCATGTGTTCAGTACTTTCAAACAATAGGAGGCACTAGCAGTAACAGGAGTGTGTTATTATATCTAGATGTAGGCTCCCTCTTTCTTTCATGATATACTCTTCACATATTTATATTTTTATCTCAAAGTACCCCCACAGCTAATATCCAGCCAGCTGTTTTCAGGCTACCATCAACAGAGAGACAGTTGGGATTTCATGTTGTAGTCATCCTAAAGCAGTAAATGAGAACTGTGGGAGTAAGGAAATCCAACCTGTTAGCTTTAAGCACAGCAACCAAGATCCAGCCAACACTTCAGATATCCCCAAGAGCGCAAGGCAACAATTGCTATGCTGACGTCAGTGCATTCCTTGATCCCCATCAGAGAATTTTCTCCTTATGGTAGATGGCAACTAACACAGACACCCCAACTGGTTAGTGTGAAGAGAATAAGACACTGTAAAGTGCTTAGCCCTAAGCAGATTTACTCATAACTGCCCCCACCCTAAGGCTCAAGAATCATAATAGTAGAAGGAAAAGAAAGTCAGAAGTGGTAGATAACTTTAAGGAAACTGTGTTTTCTGATCACACATGGCAGATGCACATATGAATTCATAGCCACTATAAATCATGCACAACCACTGTACGAGCTCAAGCCAGACAAAAATCTCAGGATGGAGGGTGGGACGTGAGCATAAATTCCTTCCACTAGCTGAAGAGATACTGGCATTTGATAGCTACCTGGAAAGAGGGAATCCATGTTTTAATGATGCAGTTCCTAATGGATTGACCATATTCCAAGGAAGGCAACATTTCCAAGGAAATCAGGCAGTAACAACTGCACTGGGGAGAGGGTGGGAAAAAGAAGAAGAAATCTCAAAGTTAAGTGATAGAAAGATAAGAGCAGGGAGAGTGGTACAGGAGGAAATGGATGAACATAATCAAAATACAGCATATGAAATTCTCAAAGATATATAATATATTTATTAAATAAGGGAGGAGCAGTTCTGCTCCTCCACAGAGGAGGACTTCGCAGCCAGCCCTGAAGATACCTGATAAAACAGGCCCAGAGGAAAGGGGTGGAGGTCCTCCCCAATCTGTTGACATGGAAAGGGGCAGGGAGAAGCTGAGGGAGGGAGGGTGGGTTTGGGAGGGAATAAGGGAGTGGGATATAGCTGGGATACAGAGTTAATAAAATGAACTAATAATAATAAACAATAAAAATACAAAAAATATAATATTTAATTTTTTAAAGTCTTCTCATGAAAAAAAAAAAAAAAAAAAAAAAAGACCAGGCCAGGTAGATGTATTGCCCAATTCTACCAACTACGCAAATATAAAATACTAGAAACTCTCAATCTCTTCCACAAAAGAAAAAGTGTTACCAAACATTTTCTACAAAGCCAGTATCACTCTGATACCAAAACCAGTTAAAGATACATAAAATGAAAACTACAGAAAAATTTTACTAATGAATATAGAAGCAAAAAATTCTCAACAAAGTACTTTTAAGCTTGAATTTAAAGGCACAGAAAGATCTTACATCATGACCAAGGGGAGTTACTTCAGAATCACATAGTTGGTTCAACATACACAGATCAATAAATGTTATAAACTGTATAAATAGATGTAAGGTCAGAAATTACTCCTGAAAAATGAAGAAAAAAGCATTTCATAAAATTCATCAGGCCTTCCTGAAGATTTTGAGGAACATAATACTATATTTTTAACTACCAGCCCTTGGTTGTAAATAGAAGCTATTAATCTTGCACAACCAAAACTTCATGCCCATTGATCAATAATTCCCAGTATTCCTAACCATCACCATTATCCTTGTCCCCAATCCTCTAGAAAGCAATAGTACTTGTTGTAGTCTTTGTTTCCATGATATTGACTCGTTTAGATATTTCAGCTAGGGGTACTAATAAAGTCATTGTCCTTACTTCAGTGGCTGGCCTGTCACTTAGAAAAACATCTTCACAATACATACATGCTACAAATTGCAAGATTCCTTTCTTTTTCTAAATTTACTATTTACTATTAATATTCCATTGTGTAAACATATGATATTTTCTTTCTCTGTTCATCTGGTGTTGGATACTGACAAGTAGTATTTTAGCCAGCATTATTAATATCTGATGTATAACTTCAAAGTATCAGTGACTTGACATAATACAGAGTTATTACTGACTCACAGTTGTCTGATAAGGTGTTCAATTGACAGATCAGTAATTTTTTCTGTTATTTCATGTCTTTGAAGTCATGTCTTAGATGTTTTGCTTTCAAACAAGTGATGATACAAAACATTTAGAGACAAAATCTGACACAGGTTGGGCTCTACACACATTCTCTAAGCATTTGCTCATAGAGAGCAGAAACCCAAAAATAAATTCTTGACAAATTAACTTATCATCATGAGAGTTGCCATCAGAGGCAGTGTCTTTCCTGCCAACGACAGCATGCACCTTTCTTCATTATACTTCCAAAATCGGGTTCTTTTCCTAGGATTATAGTATCAAATCAAGTTCCAAATGGAAAAGAAACAAAAAAAAAGGAAGGCTAAGAGAATTTATTTATTTATCCTGTCTTTCCTTCTCCCCCCCCCCCCCGCCCCTTTGTTCCTTTAAAAATGTCTAATATAGACTAGGCTAACCACACATATAAGATTCTCCCATCTTCATTTCCTGGAAGCTATTTTGGCAGGTGAGCACCATCAGGCCTACTATGGACCCCAAAACCCCCAATATCTTTGTTTCTCAGGTGAGAGGAGAACACACAGGGAAATGAAGGGGTCCAACTTTGCCCAATCCCACCATCTGTGGATAGGTGGATAACTTCCTGGTACTGACAGCTCTTGGCTCCAAACTCCAGCACCTGCTCTCACCATGCTGTCCCATGTAGTGGATACCTTCTGGTACAGGGAGAAACATAATACCCAAAGTCCTTGTTAGAGAAATAATACAGGAGAAATAATAAGGGAGATCAAGAGGATACAAATAGGAAAAGAAGAAGTCAAAGTACCACTGCTCACAGATGATAAGATAATATATATAAGTGACCCCAAAAGTTCTACCAAGGAACTCTTATACTTGATAAACACCTTCAGCAAAGTGTCTGAATACAAAATTAACTAAAAAAACAAAAACAAAAAAACCCAGTAGCCCTCCTGTATACAAAAGACAAACGGGCTAAGAAAGAAATTAGTGAAACAACACACTTCACAATAGTCAAAACAAAAAAACAAAAATATTAAGTATCTTGGGGTGACTCTAACCAAGCAAGTGAAATTCCTGTTTGAAAAAAACTTCAAGTCTCTGCAGAAAGAAATTGAAGAAGATATCAGAAGATGGAAAGATCTCCCATGCTCATAGATTAGTAGGATTAAGATAGTGAAAATGGCCATCCTACCAAAAGCAATCTACAGATTCAATGCAATTCCCAACAAAATTCCAACACAATTCTTTACAGAACTTGAAAGAACAATTCTCAACTTCATGTGGAAAACAAAAATCCCAGAAAAGCTAAAACAATACCCTATTATAAAAGATCTTCAGGATGTATCTCCATCCCTAATCTCAAGGTGTACTATAGAGCAACAGTAGTAAAAACTGCATGATACTGATATAGAAACAGAGTGGAGGACCAATGGAATCAAATTGAAGACCCAGAAATAAATCCACACAGCTAGGTACACTTGATTTTTGACGAAGAAGCCAAAACCATGAAAAAAAGATAGTATCTTCAACAAATGGTGCTAGTCCAACTAGATGTCTACATGTAAAAAAAAAAAAATGGAAATTGATGAGTATTTATCACCCTTCACAGAATTTAAGTCCAAGGAGATCAAAGACCTCACCATAAAATGAGACATGCTAAATCTGTTAGAAGAAAAATTACAGAAGTGTTGCTTGATATCTGGTCCCATTGTGAACCCTAAAATTGTAAACAGCAAACCCTGTTTCTTTGGTGTGGTTGAGCCCTATCACACACCTTTAATCCAAGAACTTGCTGTTTATTGTAAACAGGTAATTATGGTGTGGTTCTTGCTGCCCTATCACACACCTTTATTCCAAGAGCTTTCTATACACAGCATTTAACAAAGTTAACCCTAGGTCAAGAAGTGAAGCAAGAAACCAAATCAAAATGACTCAGATTCTATCTTACACCCATCAGAATGGCTAAGATCAAAAATTAAAGTGACAACACATGCTGGAGAGGATGTGAAGAAAGGGGAATACTCCTCCATTGCTGGTGAGAATGTAGACATGTACAACCACCTTGGAAAGCAACCTGGTGTTTTCTCAGAAAATTAGGAATAGTGCTACCTCAACATACAATTATACCACTCCTAGGCATAGATCCAAAAGATGCTCAAGTATACAACAAGGACATTTATTCAACCATGTTAGTAACAGCTTTATTCGTAATAGCCAAAATCTGGACACAACCAAGATGTCCCTCAATTGAGGAATGGATACAGAAATTATGGTACATTTACACAATTGAATACTATTCAGCAATTAAAAACAAGGAAATTATGAAATTTGCAGGCAAATGGTGGGAAGTAGGAAAGATCATCCTGAGTGACCTATCCCAGAAACAGAAAGACACATATGGCATATAGCATGTAACATAGGATAAACATACTAAAATCTGTACACCTAAACAACTAAGCAAGAGGAGAACCCTGGGTAAAATGCTCAATCTTCATTCAGAAATGCAAGCAGGATGGACATTGGAAGAGGTAGAAAAAAGGGAACAGGACAGGAGCCTATCACAGAGGGCCTCTGAAAAACTCTACCCTGCAGGGTATCAAAGCACATGCTGAGATTCACAGCCAAACTTTGGGCAGAATGCAGGGAATCTTATGAAAGAAAGGGGAGATAGAAAGACCTGGAGGGGACTGGAGCTCTACAAGGAGAGCAACAGAACCAAAAAAATCTGGACACAGGGGTGTTTTCTGAGACTTATACTTCAACTAAGGGCCATAAGTGGAGATAACTTAGAACCCCTGCACAGAACTGAACTGTTCATGGCAGTTCAGTGTCCAAGTGGGTTCCCTAGTAATGTGAACAGGGACTGTCTCTGACATAAAATGATTGGCCTGCTCTTTGATCACCTCCCCCTCAGGGTTGTAGCCTTACCAAGCCACAGAGAAAGGCAGTGCAGCAACTCCTGATGAGATCTGATAGACTAGGATCAGATGGAAGGGGAGGACCTCCCCTATCAGTGGAATGGGGCAGGTGCATGGGTGGAGAAGAGGTATGGAGGGTGGGATTGGGAGGGGAAGATGAAGGGAGCTACAAGTGGGATATAATGAGAATAAACTTTAATTAATAAAAATAAAATATAATAATTTAAAAAAAACTCAAGTGATTGCACATGCTGGAGAGGATGTGGAGAAAGAAGAACACTCCTTCATTGCCAGTGGGGGTGAAAATTTGTACAACCTCTCTGGAAATCAATCTGGCACTTTCTCAGAAAACTGTGAGTAGTCATACCTCAAGACCCAGCTATACCACTCCTGGGCATACACTCTAAAGACACTCAGCCATACAAAGACATTTGCTCACTCATGCTCATAGTAGCTTTATTTGTAATAGCTAGAACCTAGAAACAACCTAGATGTCCCTCAACTGAAGAATGGATAAAGAAACTGTTGTACATTTACTCAATGGAGTACTATTACTCAGATATTAAAAACGAGGAAATCATGAAATCTACAGGCAAGTAGTGGGAACAAGAAAAGATCAGCCTGAGTGAAGTAACAGAGTCTGAAAGACACACATGGTATGTACTCACTTATAAGTGGATTTTAGTCATGTGGTACAAGATAGACATACTACAAAGCACAGACCCCATGAAAATAAGTTCAACAGGCATCTTAGGCTTCAAGTTGGCCCACTAGTTAAGGGAATTGGGGATATCTCTGGCATAGACTGTGTTGCCTGTTTTTTGATCACCTTTCCCTGAGGGACTTCGCTACAAGGCCACAGGAAGGACGACAAACTCAGTCCTCCTGTGACTAGATGAGCTGGTATGTCTGTGTAGGAGGACTCCACTATTCTGAAGAATAGGGGAGAGAGAATGAGGGAGAGACGGTGGTACTGGGAGGAGAGGAGGCAGGGGCCTACGACTGAGATGTAAATTGAATTAATTAATAAAAAAAGAAAGAAAAATATATAGAAAATTAAAACTAAAATTACAAGTTTGATTTATAAACATAAATCAATAGTTTATATCTATATCTATATCTATATCTATATCTATATCTATATCTATATCTATATCTATATCTATATCTATATCTATATCTATATCTATATCTATATCTATATCTATATCTATATCTATATCTATATCTATATCTATATAAATAAATGGCCCTGGAGCACAAAAAGAATAGTCTTACAAACTACCTGGAGAAATGCTGTCACCGGAGCTGTGAAAAAAAAAAAACAAATGTATCTTTCTCACTGATTGGTCCTTATACAAAACAAAAGGATGCTAAAACTTCTTAATAATCAGAAGAATATAAGAGAAAGCCATAGAAAGATTAATTTTGTGTTTCCCTGTTTGGCTAATGCTTAAAAATTAAGGCAAGGAAATGTTCTGCCCAGTTCACAAACCCCAAAAGACCAGGAATAAACAGACTCCGCTGTAAATACATAAGGTTTTTTTTTTTTATTATAAATCATTTCAAGCTGCAGCTTGGGCCCACACACCCCCACCGAAGCGGTGAGAACCAAGAGCCCTGTGCTCAGGTTAGTTGTGTGATTTAAAGATTCTGGTCCCTCCCAGCATGCCCAAGGCAGGGGTGATTCCTGTCTGGCAAGCATCTATTGGTCAAAATGCTACATTTTGAATTGATTGGCTATAGGAAGGTCCCCAGACCACTAATGATCTGGTGTCCCTCCCTAGAGGGATGGGCCAGTTTCCTAGCAACTGTATGTCTAGTGGGTGGGGAAAGAATGCAGTAAGGCGGTTCTTCCCCTCAGAGCATTATTGGACTTCTCCACCCACCTAGTTCAGGCCTTAATTAATAATAGCTACTAATTTTTAATCTTTTGGTCTCTCAGAAAGTGTAGCTTTAAAAGTCTCCTTAAAAGGATTATAGCTCTTATGAACAAACAAGCAAACAAAAAAAGAAAAGATCTAAGATTCTTCACCACAGTAAGTTAGAATCCAGCAAGAAAACAGCCATCTCACCTAGAACTGAATTAGAGAGCACCTTGACCTTGGGTTGCCCAGCTTTCACAACGAAGAGACATAGTGCCTGTTGTATAACCCCTCCAGTTCAAAGTATTTGGTTAGAGCAGCATGAATATACAAAGATAACAACTTTAAGAAAGGGTATGCAAATACTAGCAGAGCAACCTCGAGACATCGGGGAGAATCCATAGTGATGTCTGTAGCATAAAAAAATTCTACAAATAGTTACTCCATTGTGTAAATTACCAGTTTCTTCATCCATTTTTCAGTTGAGAGACAACAAGCTTGTTCCCAGATTATGGCTATTACAAATAAAACTGCTATGAATATAATTGAGCAAATGTCCTTGCTGTATGGTGGAGCATCTTTTGGGTGTATGCCCAGGAGTGGTATAGCTGGGTCTTGAGGTAGATTTATTCCCAGTTATCTGAGAAAGCTCCAGATTGATTTCCAAAGTAGTTACACAAGTTTGCACTCCCATCAGCAATAGAGGAGGGTTCCCCTTTCTCCATATCCTCATCAGCATGGGTAGTCACTTGAGTTTTTGATCTTAGCCATTCTGACAGGTTTAAGATGGAATCTGAGTAATTTTGATTTGCATCCCCTGATGATTAAGGACGTTGAACATTTCCTTAAATACTTCTCAGCTGTTTGTGATTTCTCTGTCAGGAATTTTCTGTTTAGCTCTGTGCCCAATTTTTAATTACATTCTCTTTTTTTGTTGTTAGTGTTTAATATTTTGAGTTCTTTATGTATTTGGGGTATTAGCCCTTTGTTAGATGTAGGATTGGTTAATACCTTTTCTCAATTTGTAGATTGCTATTTTGTTCTATTGACAGTGTCTTTTGCCTTACAAAAGCTTTTCAGTGTCAAGAGGTCCCATTTATTAGTTATTGATCTACTACTCAGCCATTGAAAACAAGAAAACCTTGAAATTTGCAGGCAAATGGATGGAACTAGAAAAGATCATCCTGAGTGATATAACACAGACCCAGAAAGACACACATGGTATATAATCACTTATATTAACCATATAGTACAGGATAAACATATTACAATGCACACAGTTCAAGAAGATGGTAACAAGGAAGACCCAAGGGAGGATGCTTCAATCTCACTCAAAAGGGGAAGTAGAATAAACAGAGGCAGTGGTTCAAGAGAGTGAACACAGTAGGAGGAGGAGCTCAGAGACAAATAAGAATGGAGGTCAGACCTAGGGAGAGTTAGGGCAGGAGGACAGAAGGCCTGCAAACAAAAGAGAAACTATGTATGGGGGCATCTCTGTGACAAATGGGAGAACTAAATCAAAATAGGCCTCTGGGAGGATATGAGGAGGACTCTAGCTGAGACTCCTAGCAATAGGAACCATGGAGACTGAAAAGGACACCCTCTTTGATTAGAGAAGATTCATTGTGGAGGAAGAAGAACAACAGCCCACCTACAAACACTTTGATTCAAAATTTACCCTGCCTACACGACCTTCAGGGAAAAAGATAGAACAGCCAAAGCAGGGACTCATGCCAACCAATGACTGTCTCAACCCAAGGCACACCCCCTGGAAGAGAGCCTCCTGACACTAATAATGACACTCTGCTACATTTGCAGACAGGAGCCTATCAACGTTGTCCTCTGAGAGGCTCCACCCAGTGGTGGAAACTGATGCTGAGACTCACAACCAAACACGGGGTGAAGCATAGGGAGTCTATGGCAAAGTGTGTGTGTGGGGCATGGTAAAAGGACCTAGATGTGATAAGAGCTCCAAAAGATGACCAACAGAGCCAACTAACCAGGGCCCAGAGGAGCCTGTGGAGTGCCGGAGCCTGCCAGCAGAGTCGAACAATTCTTGAGTTGGGAGTGAGGATTAAAATTAATAAACTAACACACAACACATGGGACTTTTCTGAGAGGCTCTAGTGGAAACTAGACTTGACCCCTGGCTTTATTTCAGACTGCTTTTAAGCCATTGTAAAAACAGCTCAGTGCAATGAGTTAAATTCACAAGGAGGTGAAACAAGAGGTATGGTTTTGACCAGCTATCCCACCTGCTGTCACAAACAAAAGGAGATGGACTTGGAAATTCTTTACTGACTGCAGTGAAGGCCTGATAAAAACCAATCTTTCGGCTGAGATTTAAATATTAAAGCAGCTGCTAGAACAGAGGCTCCCGACAGTGGAGTATGAAGCACCAATCAAGGACCATGCATGAACTGGACCAAGGTTATTTACATACATGTAGAAAATAGGCAACTCAGGCTTCAGGTGAGTCTACTAGTAAGGGAAGTGCTGGCTATCTCTGACATGGAGTCTGTTGCCTGCTTTTGTTTATATCCCCCTGACAGGACTGGGTTACCAGACCACAGGGGAAAAGGATGAACTCAGACCTCATTCAACTTGATGAGTAGAAGTGGGTGAAAGGGGGTTCCCTTTTCTGAGGAATTAAGAAGTGTGAGTGGGAGGGGAGGAAGGAGGGAGATAGGATTAGGATGTAAAGTGAATAAATTAATTAATTTATTTAAAAGAAAAGAAAAACCAAATTTAAGAAAAGAAAAAAAAATCATATGAAACAGCCAGCAAAGGCAGCAACTGCAGGAAAGTGCATGGCGGTCACCAAGCAGGCGGAACATGGTGCTCTTCAAATGGCATTTTCCACTAACAAGTAACAAATACTTAGGTAATGCTGAGAGGTGCAAAGATCAGCAGCTTTTGCAATTCTCAATATGTAGTTTGGCATGAAAGCTGCAGACACTGATGAATATGGACATGGCCATGATGTTTCTTCATCTCCTTTGTGCATAGAAGCAAATGGTTTTGTTTATTATGAAAACTCCTTAGGTGAAACTACCAATAATGAAATAGAGTCCCTATATCTTAATATAGAGATTACTACATTGCTTTGAAGTCATAATTTTTCTGCATAAGAAACTTTGCTCATAGGAGAAGAATGAATATGCATAGTCAACCTGATAATCTACCTTTATTCTAATCTCACGCTCTTTCTACAGTGACCAGCAGCTGATGTCTAGACATTCCCATTTGGCATTTTCGGTGAGTGGATGTATCTCATGGAGGACAGCATGAAAACTGATCCATTGAGTGTGAGCAGCAAAAGACATCAACCTGTCCCTCAGAAATACAGACAAGTGAGCCCTCCTAATCAGCAGACTCTGAATTCTTCAGCCAAGATCAGAGAGAAAATATTAGGAAGAAAATATTTGTCTACGTTGAACAGGTACAGACTTTTCTTGACATTATTCCCTCAACACTACAATATAACAGATGGTTTAATTGTATTCACAATGAATGCCTAGTATTTTGTTGTGTGTAGTATAATGATGATTGAAAGCCTAAAGGAAAATGTATACAACTGCATGGCAACACTTTAGAATCTCATTTTTACAAGGGTCTAAAGCATGTTGTAATCCATCCACCATGGATACAAAGTGTCGATGCTTTGCATGCCTTCCAGCACTCTCTAACAGTGACATGTGAACAGTCAAGTCCCCGTCTGCTCATAACCATGCATCTAGGACACATCAGCATGTCAGCTCACATAATTAACCCATGGAGGAAGAGCTTGGCAACTAGCACATTATTAGTACTAGTTAGTTATTTTCATGTCCCATTTAATACAATCACTTCTTAGGTAGTGGCAACAACTCTGTTGCTTGCAACCAAATTCTCTTTGGGAGTTTTATGAGTCCAGAACGTGTAGTTGATTCAGCATGTCCTTATTTTAAATGAAACTGATCTTTGAATATTAAATTGCCCTGAGAGTTATATTCTAATATATTACTTTCATCCGTCTCACTCACCTATTCCCAAACCCTCTAAAAAATAAATTATTTAGCTCAAAATTTCTTATTCAGACTAGATTAAATACATAGGTGATATTTTTCAAAAGCAGCTAATGGAAATTTTAAGTTAAATTTATTGAAATGGATGATTTTTAATATGAAGCAATGAATTAAGAAGTACCTTTGTTGGAAATAAAAATAATATAAATTTCAGGAATGTTTGAACATTTTGTCACAAATTTAAATGAGTTTTATGCTTATTCAGTGTCTTGTAACCAAGAAATAAATTTCTTCCTAAATCTGTTTATTATATGCCAAAACTGTTGGAATGGACCTTGCAACACAGGGCATGAAGGCACGTTTGCCAGAACCAGCTTTGTTTAGAGATTTCTGTCTCAGGAATTTGATTTTCTCAGCACCTCTAGTATCTCTGACTACACTGACCTGGCTCTGATTTATTGAGTTAGTATAAAAGAATAAGGAACCTTAAAAAATACACAGAACAGCCGGGCAGTGGTGGTGCACGCCTTTACTGCCAGCACTCAGGGAGGCGGAGGCAGGGGGATCTCTGAGTTTGAGGCCAATCTTGTCTATAGAGTGCATCTCAGGACATCCATGGCTACAGAAAAAAACCCTGTCTCAGAAAAAAAAAAATTCATAGAACATAAATAAATCAGCTACCAGAGTGTTGGTGTGGGTACTACACACCTTGCACCGTCAACATAGCTATTCAAATGCTACATTTTTAAAATTTAAGTCCTAAAACCCATTGTGATGGCATAAAACAAATGTTAAACAACCATTCCAGAAAATATACTAAATCTTCATAAGATTGTCAAAAGCCTGAAGCATTAAGCCAGAATTTGCACTTGATATCTCCCTATCATTTATCTCAGATCCCAGATCAGTATGGTGGAATCTCTCATATAGGCATGAGCAGCCAAGCTGATTACCAAGCTTTCTACCAAAGACCAAACAGCTAAGAGACATCTGCAGTCTATAAACAGTATAAATACAGAATACACACTTTATCATCACAGTCATATGTAATGACTTTCCCCAAGGAAGCCTATATGCTAGTCCATAAACATGGAAGCCTATATGCTAGTCCATAAACCTGATAGCTATCAGCTCAAGGAAAAAAAAATCTACATAGCTGTAGGGAAAGTACCTCTGGGTTCCCTGCACCACTGAACCAAGCCAGCAGCCACATCATTACAGAGCTGATATTATAAGATGAAAACAAATAGCTTTTCATTATCCTACTGTTAGAGAAGGTTTTAATTCTTGTAGCTAGCTGAGTGCATTCATAACTAATTCGTGTGCTATAATGCCAAGGGGAGAGAAGATGGTGCTTACAGGACAGTGCTCTGAAAGGACAGTCTGAGGCATCATGAAAAATAACTATGGACCTCAAGTCAGTGCGGTTCAGCCTCATTTGACTAAAAACCACGTTAAAGGTCCCCTGCACTGTGGCTACCACTATGGAAACTATTTACTGTGCAAAGTCTAGCAAGCACACAGCAGTAATGCTCTGTACAACAACTCAGGTTCTAACTGCACATATGTAATGGTGCCTAACCCTTCCCATTTGTCTTCAAGCTTCTCAACTTATAGTTTAAAACTTGATAGTTGTCTAAAAGTCATCCTCAATTTGATCAACAAACTGAAAAAGCTTCAAAGTCAATACCAAAAGGTGTTAACTGGCTTTCCTAAGTCTCCTCTTAGTTCTCAAGAGTGATGAACTCAAAGTGTGGTCCTTACACTGGGTGCATCAGCACTAAGCTATGAGCTTGTTATGAATGCAAACTTTGTCCTGAGAAGAGTAAAGTGGCTCCCACAGCAAGCACGAAGACCAGACTTCAGATACCCAGCACCTATGGCCAATATGGTTGCCTGCCAGTACAACCAGGATATAGCAGGCAAAGACAAGGAATTCCCAGAGTACACTCAGGATTCAAGTAAGAGAGCCCACCTCAATATAAGGTGGACAGCTATCAGGAAAGACACTCATCATCAACATCTGGATTCTACATCCATGTACACACACACACACACACACACACATGTACGTACATGCACACGACAAGCATATATGTGCAAGAAAGAAAAGGTGAAAGAAATGCAAACGTTTCAGGTCTCAGTGAATGCTTCATGTTCACAGTTTGGAAACTGTTGCCCTATAACACAGAAAGCACGTCCAGCGCTGCACCTGTTTTCGTGCTTTTCTGCTTCCACTTTCGTTACAACAGCCTCGAATTCCCTCTCCTCCTGGGAAAGTCATCGCTGACCTCACTCTTTATTGAGATGATTACTGACACCACATTAAAGTTCTCGGGAGATTTTTACTTTTGCTTCAGAAATACATATCCCCAAAGTCCACTCTCAGAGTGCTTAAACCAGGAAGGAAGGTCTCTTCCCACCTCCAAGAAAGATATTCAAGGACTTTCTTCATTGAATCTATCCTAAGTCATGATAGTTTCTTTCCACTTATTTCTTTCTTTTCATCAAGTAGTCCCTGAACCCAAACTTGATTTTGAAAACAGCTCTTATTATCAACTACATCTCATTTAACCCTATCTCACTTCAGTGTCAAATTACTAGCTTTGATACATTGTGCGCTTTCACTTAAGAGTGAGTGATGAGAAGTGAAACACTGGTGTAGAGGACAGTGCTAGAGTTTTGGCCTAATTATCTTTTACTAAGGACAGCATAACAGTCTTCTGTTCTTTCCTTCTTTATTATGTCTTTGTTTATTTTTAATTAATTTATTTATTTTTTATTCCGTTTACATCCTGGTTGTAACCAGTGAAGCACTGATGTCAGTGTTTTGGGGTCTGTCACTAAGTTACTCACCCATAACTACAGCCTCTGATCTTCTGCCACTTAGATACAATTCGTCCTGGCTGCCACCATCTTAGAAATCCCCTCTTCTGTTCATTTTTAATAGGCTCTCACTGCAGTGAATATTACATTTACTAACTTCTAATTTACACAAATATTCACAAAAAATTATAAAGTCTTCACTGGTTACTGGTTGCCAAAGCAATCATACAACAAGGACACTTGCTCAACTATGTTATTAGCAGCTTTATTCATAATAGCCAGAATCTGGAAACAACCCAGATGTCCCTCAACTGAAGAATGGGTAAAGAAACTGTGGCACATTTACATAATGGCATACTACTCAGCTATTAAAAACAAATAAATCGTGAAATTTGCAGGCAAATGGATGGAACTAGAAAATATCATCCCGAGTGAGGTAACACAGATCCAGAAAGACACACATGGTATATACTCATTTATATGGGGTTTATAGTACAGGATAAGCATACTATGATGCATAGACCCAAAGAAGATAAATAACAAGGAGGATCCAAAGGGGGTTGTTTAAATCTTACTGGGAAGTGCAGATAGAATAGACAGAAGTAGTGGCTGAAGAGAGGGTAACAAAGTAGGAGAGGGTGCACAGATTGTTAAGAGGGTGGAGGACGGACGAAAAAGGACAGAAGGCCTGTAGAAAAAAAAAGGGAAACCGAGTGTGGGTTTATCTCTGTGACTTAAGTCAGGGTATACTAATGGAAGGATATGAGGGGCACTCAAGCGGAGAATCCTAGTAGCAGAGGCTATAGAGACTGAAGAGGACACCCTCTAATTAGACTAGCCTCCTAGTAGAGGGAGGGGAACTCCAACCCACACGCAAAAACTTCAACCCTAACTTTATTGTGCCCACAAGGGATAAAGACAGAGCAGATAGAGTAGAGATTGTGGGAATGCCGAACCAATGCCTGACCCAACCAAACATCTACCCTGTGGGAGAGTAGCAACCCCTAACACTGGGAATGTTACTCTGATAAGCATGTAGACAGAAGCCTGACAGAGTTGCCCTCTGAGAGACTCTATCCAGCAGCACCTCAATGCAATCTCCATCAAAATTCCAACATAATTTCTTACAGACCTTGAAAGGATAATATTCTATTTCATATTTAAAGAAACATTCCAGGATAGCTAAAACAATCATCAACAATAAAAAAATTATGGAGATATTACCATATCTGATTCAAGCTGTACTACAGAATGATAGTAATAAAAACAGCTTGATATTGGCATAAAACAGACATGTTGATCAATGAAATAGACTTGAAGACCCACTTGTAAATCCACACACCTATAGTCACCTGATTTTTTGTAAAGAAGTCAGAAATATATGATGGAAAAAAACTTCAACAAATGGTGCTGGTCTAACTGGATGTCAGCATGTGGAAGAATGAAAATAGTTCCATACCTATCACACTGCTCAAATTTCATGGCCAAGTGCATCAAACAACTCAACATAAAAACCAGATACACTAAAGCTGATAGAAGAGAAAGTGGGAAATAGATTTGAATGCATTAACATAGAAATAACTTCCTGAAGAGAACACTAATAGCACAAGCACTAAGATAGATCAATCAATCAATCAATCAATGGGACCTCATGAAACTGAAAAGCTTCTGTAAGGCAAAAGACAATGTCAATAAGACAAACTGACACCCTATAAAATGAGAAAAGATTTTCACCAACTGTATCAAAATGCATAGAGGAAGTAGACATCAACAAACCAAATAATCCAATTTCAAAATGGGTATACATCTAAACAGACAATTCTCAACAGAGTAAGCCCATATTGCCAAGAAACACTTAAATAAGTTCAACATCCTTAGCATCATATAAATGCAAATCAAAGCAATTCTGGGATTTTATCTTACATCTGTCAGAATGGCTAAGATAAAAAATTCAAGTGACAGCTCTTCCTGGCAAAGATGCAGAGCAAGGGGTACCCTTCTCCATTGCTGGTGGGAGTGCAAACTTGTACAGCTACTATGAAAATCAATATCATAGTTCTCTAGAAAACTGGGGATATATCTACCTCAAGACCTGCTCTTGGGCATATACCCAAAGGATACTCCATCGTACCACAGGATGCTTGTTCAACTGTGTTCATAGAAGCTTTATTCATAATTTGTACACTTACACAATGGAGTATTACTCATTTTTTAAAATGGGTTTTTAAAACATGGCATCATAAAATTGCAAACAAATAGATGGAACTAAAAACCATCATCCTGAGTGAGGTAACCCAGACCCAGAAAGACACACATGGTCTATACTCACTTATATGTGGATATAAGCTGTAAAGCAAAGGACAATCATGCTACAATCCATAGACCCAGAGAGGCGAAGTAACAAAGGCAACTTAAGAGCGATTCAAAGATCTCCCTGAAATAAAAATAAAATAAAATAAAATAAAATAAAATAAAATAAAATAAAATAAAATAAAATAAAATAAAATAAAA
>NW_026593286.1:44427186-44438995 GCF_907164565.1 Psammomys obesus | reverse complement strand
AATAAAATAAAATAAAATAAAATAAAATAAAATAAAATAAAATAAAACAGATTTTGCAGATAGACTGGGAGCAGGTAGAGATGGGAACAGGAGTGATAGAGGGGCAGTGAGTGATGGGATGAGACTACTGGAAGAAACAACTGAAATTGGGAGACCTTTGGGAAGTGATAGGGAAGCTAGCGCATTGGAAACTCTGGAATCTATGAGGGTGACCCTAGAGAAAATTCCTACCTACAATTTTTCCTGCTGCCCAATGTGCTGGAGTGATCGAGGAGCAGAACCTGTGAGGGTGGCCAACCAATGACTGTTACAACTTGAGGCCCATAACGCAAGAGGGCGCCCACGCCTGACACTGCCTGGATGGCACTAACCAGAGGTTGAAGAACCAGGAGATTTAGGATAGAACCAAATATGAGTTGCCAAAAAGTAAAATCAATGAAATTATTTCTAATGATATTCTGCCAGTCTTCATAAGAGAGGCTTTATGCAGCAACTGATGGGAGTAAATGCAGAGACCTACAATGAAATTTTAGGCAAAATTAAGGCTCAGAGAATCCCATGGTAGAAGGGCAGAAAGGATTGTAGGGGTATAAGACACTATGAAAACATGTTCCACAAAATCAACTAAGCAAGGATCATTGCAGCTGGCAGAGACTAAAGCAATAATCATTGATGATGGATGCTGTATGGATCTGAGCTAGAAATGTATTACAGCTAAAAGAAAAGGAACAATTAGATTCTGTCTGAGGAAGAATGTGTAAAAATGAACAAACTCAAGACAGGAGATGAGAGCAAGATTGCTACAGGAATGTTTAGATGCTGGTATCTGCAACTACTAAAAAGTATTTAATAAAATTATTTTTATACTTATAAACAAAAAGAGAACATCCAACACCATCTTCTCAAGAAAAAGTATGGAAGGAAATAGAAGATAAACCAAAAGCCATGAGATACAGGCAGAAAATTCACCACAGATATAATCAAGCATCCATGATTCAAGCATCTAAAAATGTTTCAAGTGCTGTGGAACCAATATCTGACAGCAACTCTTTGAAGAAACATTCAAAGGGCACCAGTACCTACATGTGTCCCTCTTTGGTATATGAGCATAGCTATACTCTGCTAGATTTCATATTTTCTTTAGTTCTCTGGAGTAGCTGGCTTTCTTTTTAGTTTACTATGCCTTTCGAAGCCAGTACAGTAATTTTTGGAAAGAAATCATAATATCATCAATGTATTAGTAAAAATGTCTGTTTTATATGCCTTTTTAAAAGATTTTTTAATTAATTAATGTATTTATTCACATTACATCCTGATTATAGCCCCCTCCCTTCTCTCCTCCTGGTCCCACCCTCTTTCGTTCTTCCCCCATCCCCTACTGCCCTATTCCTCAGGTAAGGGGAGATCCGACCCACCCCAATTCATTAAGTTGCATCAGGACTTAGTGTTCTCTTCCCCTGTGGCCTAGGGAGGCAGCGACACCAGGGAGGAGTGGTCAGAAAGTAGGCAATAGAGTCCATGTCATAGACAGCCCCTGCTCCCCTACTTGGGAACCACATGAAGTCTGAACTGGTTTCATCTCCTACATCTGTGTAGGGGGCTTAGGTCCAATCTATGCATGGTCCTGGATTGCTGCTTCAGTGTTCGCAAGCCCTTCTGGGCCCTGGTTAGTTGGCTCTGTTAGTCTTGTGGAGCCCCTGGAACCTCCAAGTCCTTCTATCATTCCTCTTACTTTTCCACAGTACTCCTTATGTTTCACCCAATGTTTGTCTATGAGTCTGAGCACAGCTGTCCTCTGAGAGGCTCCACCCAGCAGCGGATCTAAATGATGATGTCTATGCCTTTTAATAAACATAACAAGGGTGGTAACAGGATGTTTACACTGCTTTTAACTTTTGAGCCTCTCATTAACATTTTTGTCATGGACTTTTTGGGGATAAATAAAACAGTAGGAATTTGGGGATTTGTTTGGTTTTGTATTGTTTGTTTTGTTTTGGAAAAATTTCTTCTTGTCTTGTTTTCAAACAGTCTTTCTGTGTACACCAGGATTTCCCGTCCCCAAGTACTTGGATCACAATGTGCTCCCCAGTGCTCAACTAAACAATATTTTCTTCTTTTTTTTTTTTAGCAATGAGGAATTAAAACTTAAAGTTATGACTCTCCCAGAACATATCATTCCATATCATTGACAATAACATCTTATTTACTGATTATTAGCAAAAACTTACTCAGGTCCCCCAGAGTTAAATCATACACTATTTTCTTTAGTGTAATATTACCACTCCCGTACTCCTGATAGATGGAGACTGAGTTACTTGGCATCGCCAAATTATGGTGTACACCATTAGCCAACAGTACACACAAGAATAGTCACTTAGTTGCTCATTAGTGTTTCCCAGAATATTTGCTCAATTCTATATATAAGGAATACAGATAAAAACAGAGGTGAAGTGTTACAAGAAAATAAAAGAAACATTAGTGACTTGGCCCACCTTTGACAGAGCTACTACAAATTAAGATTCTTATCATGTGCTAGAACTACCGAAATGTCCCATTTGAAACACTTCTTTCTGTCTTCCACTTTAATATTATGAACTTGGCCTGAGTCGTTGGGCTCTAGAAACTCTGGATTTTCCTATAAGATATCATGACTGACATAGCTGGTGTCTAATATTCTAGGTCCCATATTCTAATGGTTTCTGCTTCTGTGCACATGAAGTGAGCAGGTTCTTAATTCCTAAAAAGAGATGACAGTGCGCAGTGAACTGAGCACTTCCTGCTAATCTTGAACATGGAGATGAACATGACCCCCTCTGTGGCTGGTGCCATCAGTCACCTTACTCTCTGGTGGAAATGCTAATCGGTTTGTTAAGGTCTTTAATGTATTTGTCAATAGAGTGAACACATTTTCTTTTCTAACAATACCTTATTAAAAATGATATGAAATAATAAAACCATCCTAAAAGATTAATATAGCTTCTAGAATAGTAGCGAAACATTACAATATTAGTACTCCAAATATACAGTTTTAAGGTTATTATAAATAGTAAGACATTTTCCCTTTATGCAAAGATTTTCAAACTTAACTTCAATCTCAATACACTATCAAAATGATGGTTAATAAGTTGTGCATAACTATAAATCACTGAAATAAAAGTTTTGGTTAATAGACATATGATCTGATAAAGTTTTGCATGTTAACTTAACCATTGTGAATATATAAACTTTACGCTGAATGCTAATCTCATACATTGTATTGAGAACTGGGACAAACTTCTGAAGATAGCATGTTTAAAGTCAGGGAAGCTTTTAGCACAGGCATGCCCATCAAGAAACATGTGGTGAATAGCAAGTAATTACAACTTCTCTTTGTGAAACTCATTTTCAAAGAAGAATCAAAGTCTGGAGGAGAATCAGCCACATGTTTCATGAATATGGCCAACAAAGATGAGCCCGAGGCTCACACTTGGGTTTGCTGACCAGGACAAAAATCTCCCTTATTTGGCTCATATGAAAAGGATTCAACCTCAACAGAGAAAAAAAAATAAATATAAATAAGAGATGGCACTTTTAAAAGGATGGAATCAAAACAAATACATATTACAACACAAAGTGGAATGAAAAACTTTAAAATCAAAAGTTATATAAATCAGAAACAAGAAAATATGTTATCCAAGTTAGAAAAGATGGGCGCTCCTTTTCCAGGTGTGTCTTTAGGGACTTGGGGAACTAGGAGAACTGAAGAAAACCTGAGATAGTTTGAAGAAATGTAAGGTTATTGTTGGTTTTTTTTTTCTTTGTCTCAAAAGGTAAACAAATAAAAAGTTAGAAAGCAAAATGGAAGAGACAACTCAAATTTTGTGATGAAATGTTTAAATAAAAGCAGCAAAATGCATTCAATGCATATGAGAAAAGTGTTTAAGGACTCCTAAAAGAAACCGAAGCATTGTCCTTGGTTGGGGTATCACTCTCTGCAGGTCCCCCAGGGCTCAGGTATTTTTAACTCTGTTGGTCTCCTTTTGGAGCTCCTGTCCCCCTCTAGGGCTTTCTGTCTCCCCTCTCCTCCTTCTTTCAATAAAATTAACCTGCACTCTGCTATAGACTCAGTCTCCAAGTGGGTTCCCTAATAAGGGGAGCAGGGTCTTTCTTTGGCATGAACTCAGTGACAGGCTTTCTGATCACCTGGGGGGAGCGTGCAGCCTTGCTAGGCCACAGAGGAAGAAAATGCAACCAGTCCTGATGAGACCTGATAGGCTAGGGTCAAATAGAAGGGTAGGAAGACCTCACCAATCAGTGGTTTAGGGGAGGGGTATAGGGGGAAAAGAGGAAGGGAGGGTGGGATTGGGAGGAGATGAGGGAGAGAGACACAGCTGCGATACAATTTGAATAAATTGTAATAAATGATAATAATTAAAAAATTTAAAAAGAAACAGAAGCAAACTTAAACAAACAAGCATTTATTCCACATCCCTGAATGTGTTCTCATAAATAAGAATAATGTAAAGAATTTGAGTTATGGTGTTTTGGTGATCTTGAAGACTTATTTCAATATGGTCCAAAGAAGACATGCCTTTGTATTCTACAGCTGACCAGTTGCCTGGGTGGGTGGGCACTTGGGTAGAACAGTTTATCCTCAGATCAAGCAAACGGGAAGAGGCTTAGAGAGGTTCACAGGTTATGACTCACCTTTAGCCGCCAGGTGCCTGGAAACAATGAGAGCCTTAAGGGTTCATGAAAGGATTGAGACTACACACCTACGAGCACTTTCCATCTACATTTGCATCACAGAAGGCAATGGAGCTGTTCATACTACATAGGTGTATACTACTGACCAATTTCCTCATTAACGTGATCAAATGTATTTGTCTATGCATCTCTATCCTGCACAAATTTACCACAACTGTCCCCCAAACTCATGTTAAAATCTTAAACCCTAATGATGTTATTAGAAAGTTAATCCTTTGAAAAATGAGACTGAAGGCCTCTGGTACAAAAGAATTGTACAACCTCTCACCTCTAGTTTATCCTCACCCCATGTAGTTCCCATCCCTCTACCTTTAGCGTGAGGAATAAGAAAATTAGAGTTCATATAAAAAGAGACAGAGAGACATTTCTTCCTTCTTCCTCTGTCTTCCTCCCACATACATTTTCTTTCTCCCAATTCTGTCATGTGAGGATAGAAGAAGGTGGCTTTCAACAAACTGGACAATGGACCATCAGCAGACACTTGCATGTTCTGCTGGCACCATCATCCTGGATTTTCAGCTCTCAGAATGTTAAAAAAAACAAAAACAAAAACAAACAAACAAAAAAACCCCACATGTATAGGTCTATGGTACTTTATTCTCACAGAGTACTGTGAGATCCCAGTTACCTGCACTTAATATTTAGTAGCTGCAGTTTTAGTATCACAGAACTTCAAAGACAGAGGATCCAGGAGCCAGTTAAAGAAGAAAATGAGATGTGGGGAAGCATTTTGAATGAACTGAGTTTAAAGTAGAAATGGTTTGACTAAGTAGAAATTTTCAAAAGGAGAAACAACCCAGATGTCCCTCAATTGAGGAATGGATACAGAAATTGTGGTACATTTACACAATGGAATACTACTCAGCAATTAAAAGCAAGGAAATCATGAAATTTGCAGGCAAATTGTGGGACCTAGAAAAGATCATCCTGAGTGAGGTATCCCAGAAACAGAAAGACACACATGGTATATACTCACTTATAAGTGGATACTAGACCTATAAGATAGGATAAACATACTAAAATCTGAACACCTAAAGAAGCTAAACAAGAAGGAGGACCCGGGGTAAGATGATCAGTCATTACTTAGAAAGACAAATGGGATGGACATTGGAAGAAAAAGAAAATGAGAAACAGGATAGGAGTCTACCATAGAGGGCCTCTGAAAGACTAGCAGTGTATCAAAGCAGATGCTGAGAGGCATGGCAAAACTTTGAGCAGAGTGCAGGGAATCATATGAAAGAAGGGAGAGTTAGTAAGACCTGGAGAGAACAGGAGCTCCACAAGGACCAAATATATTTGGGCACAGGGGCTTGTCAGAGACTGATTCTCCAACCAAGGACCATGCATGGATATAACCTAGAACCCCTGCTCAGACGTGACCCATGGCAGCTCAGTATCCAAGTGGGTACCCTACTAAGGGGAACAGGGACTGTTTCTGGTATGAACTCTGTGGCTAAATCTTTGACTTCCCCACCCCCATGGGAAGAGCAGCCTTGCTAGGCCACAGAGGAGGACATTGCAGCCAGTCCTGGTGAGACCTGATAAGCTAGGGTCAAATGGAAGGGGAGAAGGTCCTCCCCTATCAATGGACTTAGAGAGGGGCAGGGAAGAGAGGAAGGAGGGAGGGTGGGAGTGGGAAGGGAGGAAATGAGGGAGGGACTACAGCTGGGATACAGAGTAAATTAACTGTAATTAACATAAAAAACTAAAATTTAATAAAAATATATGGGATGATAGTCATGATAGTCTCAGGACATTTCAGTCCTTGACAATAGGCTTTATGTAATTTTCTCAGTCTTTAAGTTCATCTGAAGGTAAAAGGGATAGTAGCAAATAAATCTTTTCTTGTAGTGTATAGAAGGGGAATGATAGTTAAACTAGATACTGGAGTATTTTTGTAAGGAAGTCAAGAAAAAGAATGGGATTGTATCATAACGGACATACCTGCTCTACATGTTTCAAGACGTAGGCCATAAATAAGTTATCACCATAAGACTATGTGTGCCACCTATGAATACTCGACTTTTGACAAAGAAGCCAAAACCATTCAATGGAAAAAAGACAGCATCTTCAACAAATGGTGCTGGTCCAATTGGATGTCTACATGCAGAAAAATGAAAATAGATCCATATTTATCACCCTGCACAAAACTAAAGTCCAAGTGGATCAAAGACCTCAACATAAAACCAGATACTCTAAATCTGTTAGAAGAAAAAGTGGGGAACAGCCTAGAACTCATTGGCACAGGAGACAACTTCCTGAACAGAACACCAACAGCACAGGCTCTAAGAGCAACAATCAATAAATGGGACCTCATGAAACTGAAAAGCTTCTGTAAAGCAAAGGACACTGTCATCAAAACAAAACGACTGCCTACAGATTGGGAAAGAATCTTCACTAACCCTTTATCTGACAGAGGACTAATATCGAGTATATACAAAGAACTAAAGAAGCTGAAAAGCAGCAAACCAAGTAATCCAATTAAAAAATGGGGAACAGAGCTAAACAGAGAATTCTCGACAGAGGAATATCGAATGGCAGAGAAACACTTAAAGAAATGCTCAACCTCATTAGCCATCAGGGAAATGCAAATCAAAACGACCCTGAGATTTCACCTTACACCCATCAGAATGGCCAAAATGAAAAACTCAAGTGACAACACATGCTGGAGAGGTTGTGGAGAAAGGGGAACCCTCCTCCACTGCTGGTGGGAATGTAAAGTGGTACAACCACTATGGAAATCTATCTGGCGCTTTCTAAGACAATTAGGAATAGTGCTTCCTCAAGACCCAGCTATACCACTGCTAGGTATATACCCAAACTTTGCTCAAGTACACAAAAGGGATACTTGCTCAACCATGTTTATAGCAGCTTTATTTGTAATAGCCAGAACCTGGAAACAACCCAGATGTCCATCAACGGAGGAATGGATACAGAAATTGTGGTATTTTTACACAATGGAATACTACTCAGCAATCAAAAAGGAGGAAGTCATGAAATTTGCAGGCAAATGGTGGGATCTAGAAAAGATCATTCTGAGTGAAATATTCCAGAAGGAGAAAGACAAACACGGTATATACTCACTTATATAGACCTATAAGATATGACAAACATAATGAAATCTATACACCTAAAAAAGATTATCAAGAGAGCAGACATGGTGTAAGATGATTAATCCTCGTTTAGAAAGACAGATGGGATGTGCATTGAACGTATGACAGGAATCTACTGAGCGCATCTGAAAGACTCTAATTAGCAGTGTTTTCAAAGCAGATACAAAGACTCATGACCAAACCTTCAGCAGAGAACAGGGAATCATATGAAAGAAGGAGAGTTAGTATGATGGGGAAAGGATAGGAGCTCCTCAAGGACCAAATACATCTGGGTACAGGGTCTTCTCAGAGACTGTCATTCAACCAAGGACCATGTATGGATATAACCTAGAACCTGTGCTCAGATGTAGCCTGTGGTAGCTCAGTAACCAATTGGTTTCCCATAGTAAGGGGAACAAGGACTATTTCTAACAGGAACTCAATGACTGGCTCTTTGACCTCCCCACCCCCCAAGGGAGGAGCAGTCCTGTTAGGCCACAGAGGAGGGCTTTGCAGCCAGTCCTGAAGATACCTGATAAAACAGGATTGAATGAATGGGGAGGAGGTCCCCCCATCAGTGGACTTGGAAAGGGGCACGGTGGAGATGAGGAAGGGAGGGTGGAATTGGGAGGGAATGAGGGAGAGGGACACGGCTGGGGAAAAAAAAAGAAATATAAAAGCCTTCCTCTATGTGCAACAAGGGAGCATTTAATAAAGCAAATTCAAGATACATTCCCCTTCTCTAATGTAGTGGCAGTGAAGTTTCCTGGCTCCTAAATGCCTCTCTTTCCTGGAACTCAGTTTCCCAAAGGTTAGGACCTGGAAGAAGTTTGACTATGGAAGAAAAGTTTGCATTATTGCAGAGAAGTGAATTTTAAATAATCCTCATCATCTTTCCCCACAGTGACATTTGGTCAAAGTATCTATTCTCCAGTGACATGCTTTTTCTTTACCATTTTATTTTGGAGACAAAAATAAATCAAGATCAGCTAGGTACTAGGCATTTTCCCTACATATTACAAGCTGTACTTCCATGCATACAAGAATATACCTGATATTAATACGTCAATTTGCTGTTGACCAAACATTGTTGGTCATGCATTACAGATGTGAATATTTAGCCTAAAGTCAAACAATGTTATTCTCCTTTCTGAACTGGTCTAACTCAAAACTACAATATCATAATCTCTGCAGTTTTATGAGTTAGGGGTGTTTAATTAATTGTACTTGTAAGTTTCCTGCGATCAATAAAAGCAAGCAGGAAATGATGATAATTTGTTCAAGGGATAGAGAGGAGAAACAAAGAGTAGATGAAAGCAGACACTCCATGATTAAGTGTGTTACCTAGAGACATTTTGCAGGATGAATCAGGAGAGACCTTAAAGTCAAAGTCAAAATTTGTGAATAATGCAAGTCACATGACAGCAGCAAGGGATAAAAAACTTTCAACTGTTTCACTTCTTACAGCTTTAGGATGTTATGGATACATTAGATATAGTTTGTAGGATACATGCATAATATATAGTATATATGGATACACACTTCTCAGTGTGTGAAGGTATACATACATGCATTTGTCCCTCAGTATCTGAAGAAATGGTGCAGAAATTCTGTGTGTGCCAAAATCTGCTGATGTTCAACTTCATTGCATAAATGATGTTTGCATAAAACCTATTTGCATGTACCCTCATTTTCTAAATTATTTGCATATTACTCATAATTTCTAATATAATTTAAATGCCTTGTGAATAATTCTTACACTCTGTCTCAGGAATAGTGCCAAGAATAGCCTGTACATGTTTGATATACATATGAAGTCTCTTAAGCATTTTTGATGGATAGTTAATTAAATATAGGTGAATATTTAAAAAAAATAACAAAAAAATATTATCTAGCCATTACATAGAAATAATAGACATGTTTAAAAAGGTAACACCTCTGTCAGACCAATATTACCTATTATAAGTTCATGGCTACAATAAACAACAGTGGTTTATAAAGTTCCTATTACAATGTGATATAAAAACAATTTTTAAAATGAATAACTAAAACAGCAAACATAACCACGAATGTGTAACGCTTTAAACAACAGTGGAAGAATGGCAATACTTGCAGGCTGGTATAATGCATTGACCAAATGTCGCCCTATTAAACTTGTGAAATTAAAAAAAAAAAAAGACTATGTGTGCAAAAATAACCCCAACCTCACAATCCAAGTTATCAAGGGCATGGAAAATACACAAGTATTCTGCTTTTTCAGTCATACATACACACACACACACACACATGCTCACACCGAAAGACACACACAAAGGGTGGGGAGAGAGAGAGACTGTTTCATGTGTATTTTCAAGGACTGGTATATCATTTCAATATCTGCATACAATATGTGATAATCAGGTGTGTATCATATATGTTGGGAGCATTCAAAAATCTTCACAATTGTCAACTTTTGTATAGATTTTTGTATATTATATTTGAGAGCCTTCTAGAAAAGTCCACCTATCATTTAAATGAGCCCTGTATCTCACAGGGCCCATAATAAAAGGAATGAGCTGTAATAAATGCACCTACTTGGAATGCCTTGGAAAGGGGTAATAGTTCATAGCGAGAACTTACAGCTCAGCAGTCCACATGCCCCACACCCCTCTGTCACTTCTGGTCTCAGGCCTCTGTCATCCTGAGGGTGTTTGTTAGTATCAGTTGGCCCAGCCATGTCTGTGGCACATCATTGTCTCCAGCTAGAAGTGAAATGTTTTACCTTTCTTATCCACTTTTTCACAGATTCTCAGAGCAGAGATCAACCAACCCAATAGTTCCTTTTTCTCCGTAGGACTCATGAGCACTTCCCGGTAGGCTTGTCTTCCTTGAACACCCAGTGATGACTGGTAGTGGGCCCAGTCTTCAAGCACAGGTAATCTTTAAGCATCTCAGCCAGGCCACTCTGTTCTACAAGTGATACTGGGCTGTGTAGCTCTACCTAGCCTTTCTTCCGACAGCTCTGTCTTTGTCTCAGTTGCAGCTTTGGTCCATTTCCTCTTCCTTTTCCCATAACTTTCTTTGGTCCTTATTATATATCCAAAGTGTACCAAAGTATAAGTTAAACATTCTTTATATCAAGACTGATTCCAGAAGTTTCCTTGTGCCAAGTAAGTTCTGCTTAAGAGCAAAAAGTGCAATTTTCAATAGAAAGAGATCAAGTTGTATGGGAGCCTAAGGACAGCAGTTAAAAACCATTGAAAATCAATAAAAAAGCCCTTTAAAGACCACTATTCCCTTTAATGGCATTTTTCTTAATGCTGGATGGCCCATACCACCAGGTAATAGAATTGATTTTTATGTAACTCTAGTTCAGGGAAAATGCACAGGGAAGATGGAATGATGAGAGGGAAAGAGAAATTGAATTTCTCTGCCATCTCATACACACAGCCAGAAACAAGTTCTGCACATAAAGGACTAGGAAACAGTGTTTTCAACCACTGTACAAGAGTAGTGAGAATCTTTCTTTCTTTCATTCTTTCTTTCTTTCTTTCCTTCCTTCCTTCTTTCTTTCTTTCTTTCTTTCTTTCTTTCTTTCTTTCTTCCTTTCTTTCTGTCTTTCTCTCATGAGGATAGATATTTTGCCAGAATGTGTGTGCCCAACCTTTGTGCCTGATTTCCACAGATGCCAGAAGAGGGCATTGGCTCACCTGGAACTGGAGTTATAGAAAATCATGAGCCACCATGTGGGTGGTGGGAATTGAACCCAGGTCCTTTGCAAAAGTAGTCCATGCTTTTAACCACTGAGCTATTTCTCCAGCCCCCAAGAAGTCTAAGGACTCTTCAACATTCCAACACTGTCTCTAACTTGCAGGAAAAAAAAATGTACAATCATATCATTTCTTTATAAAGAATTAAGAATTCTTTATAAAGATATAAAGATAAATATATATATATATATATATATATATATATATATATATATATATATA
>NW_026593286.1:44288320-44427176 GCF_907164565.1 Psammomys obesus | reverse complement strand
TATATATATATATATATATATATATATATATATATATATATATATATGATAAAGATGCCAACACATTAGAAGATAGGCATACTCCAACCATATCTTCTGGTTATTTAATAGAATAGTTGAGTGTTTTAAAAATCATGGAAGTTTTTAAAAAAACTTTTATGAATGATAAAAAATTTCCCATAACATTCAAAACAATATTTTCTCTGGCCAAGCATCAAGGAAAAAGAACCATAATTTTCCATCTAAGAGGCTAGGCTTAGGCTGATGTTCTTGTCCTCTACCACTACAAACACGAGACTAAAAACTTTTCAAGCCACTTCTTTTGCTGTTAGATTTCTCCAACCTTCAACTTTCTTTCATAGCTTTCTTTCTTTTTCTTTCTTTCTTTCTTTCTTTCTTTCTTTCTTTCTTTCTTTCTTTCTTTTTCTTTCTAACAGTTGATAACTGTTATTGTTTGACTTAGGATTTCCCTCAGAGATTTCAATCACAATCTGGCATAGTCTAACTTCTACAGGGAATTGTGATAAAAACATGTGTTTGAATAAATACAGAAATGTTGGAAATCTTCTTAGAAAGACAGATGACTTTCAAAAGTAACAAATGATGACAACACACCAACTCAACAATACCATAAATTATCCTATAAGTAAAGTTTTACCAATGATAACAAAAATCACAGATCACAGCTGTCTTTCCAAAAATTAATTGCAGAAAGTATCAGAGAATAAGACACTAAACAATAAGTATTCGGGCAATTAGCTTCTCCATCTACTCTATGCGATTATTGAATGTTCAACCAGTTATATACAAGATCCTTGAACTCATACTTGAGTTCTGCATTATCTTTAGACAATACCCAACTTACAAAGAAGTTGTCAGTACTTCTTCTGTCTGTCCTTCTTCTCATCTCCAACATAGCTATAGTTTCTCTCAGCTAGCAGATTTCACCAAACTGCCTGGCATACTTGGATGCCACAAGGCAAATACAACCAGGAGATCTTCTGGGACCTCAAGTAAGACAAGAGATGTGTGTCAATTATAAATGTTCATTTGCAATTAAACCAAAAGCCTCAGTAAAGAAATGGCATTGTTTTCTTAGAAGTGGATCTAAGCATAAGTGGCTTTAAAGTTGTGCAGTCAAGCCAATGATTTCATCAAAAGTCCTGTCTTATGCTTTAGACTTCTTAGATGTTTTTTCAAGAGTCATCATTATCATCATCCTGCCTTGCCATAATGTAGAGTTCTTTGACTAAGTAGGCTGAGGAGCCATGGATGGTCATTACTTTCAGTTTCTAAAGGTGCCAGACACTCTCAAGTGTGAAGAAAAATGAACTTTCATTCATTTGTGTTACTCCAAGAAGCTAGATTACCACCTGGGAGTAACAGTGAAGAGAGGCATAGAATAGGAACAAGAGACTAGATCAGATCATCTCATCCAACTGGTGGTATTTTTATTGCTATTGTTAATAGCAATAAAAATGTGCAGAGGTCAAACCTTGAATAAAACACTACTAAATGTATACAGAAGACAAAATCAATGTAGCTGGTGCACAAACACAGGACAGAAGAGGGGAGGTGCCAGCTGGTCTGCAGTGGGCAGATCACACATGATTGTGGGATTCAGGGTAGGTTCTAGAGGAGGATTTGAAGGGGTTAGTCAGAGAGAAATGTGAGGTTGAGCAGAAGGAACAATGTGGAGGTCCTTGGATGTCAGACCATTGAAGTTATATTTCATGAAGGTAAAACAGAAAACATTAAAAGTGGGTTTATGATGATAAACACAATCAAGTGCTAGAGACAATGGGGCATGCCCATAACTCCAGCACATGGAAGACTGAAGCAGCAAGTTCCAAATCTGAGAACAACCAGGGTCAAACATTGACATCCTATCTTGAAAACAAACATGCTCAAAAAGCACAATAAAGGTTCTGCCAAAGTGTGACAATATTTTGAATCAACATGCAAAAGAGACTGAAAAAATGAAATTCAAGAAATTTGTGATGGAAAGAGAGAGAGAGATTATGGCCAAACCATCAAAACCACCAATAGCAACAGCAAGACCAGTAGATTCTGTGTCTTATAAAATTAGAAGAAGATTTCAAGCAAATTTTTATGATGATTTTTAAATTTTAATGGCCAACTTTTGAGAATGGCCATTGTACTGTGGAACTTACAACAGCTGAAATTAACTATACAAGATCTGCACGAGACTGCATCCACTGACATACTGTTACGCATGTGGGAGAGTTCATGAGACACCACCAAACCCTGAGGACTGATAGTGGTTAATAGTTACTCGAGAAGAAAGGAGAGAGATTTTCTTCAGTGATGTAGACGCTGATATGATGTAATGCTCCAGTAAACAATCCATACATGGGGTCCTGTAAACAATTACTAAGGCAGCAACAAGAAAAAGGAAAAGAAAACAGGAAAAGACTGTTGGGTAGAAGAAAATGATTAACAGGAATAGGAGTGGGTAGGAGAAGGCAAGGGGCCTGAATAATGTGATTTCTTTGAGATATCAGAGAAGGTACACACATGAAGTCTCGTCAGCATGCTGCCTGTATGTGTATCAATGTGTATGTATGTATGTAAGTGTGTATATGTGTATGTACATATATAAGCATTACATAAGAAGATAAAAGATGTAAAACTGGTTTTGAGATATGCTGAAGTAAGCAGATTTTATTACTGCAGATTTTCTCAGCATCTTTAGCAAGTTGTTCTGGGATCTGTGTCTATAGAACATACACTTGTCTAAGAAGCTGCTGTAGTGCACAGGACAACAGGTCTTACCCAACATAATGAATCATCTTGCCAATGAGCATGAAGACTCATGTTCCATAGACTTTAGGAAACATGGCTTAAGGGGCTGGAGAGACAACCTTATAACCTGAGAAAAAGAAGGTAAAAAACAGGAGAAATGACAGAAGCAGTGAGTACTTGGGAGATGCCTGGTGAAGGAGGTTTCAGAAAATGTGAGGAGGGCCAGGAAAGAAGCCAGCAGCAAAAAGACAGGCTGCTCTTTGCTCTGTCCAGAAGACATGAAAAGACCAGAAATGGAAGGCATCAAGTCTACACCAAGGAAGAGACAGAAGCACATTCACAGCAACACACAGTTTTCTTTTCTTTTTTTTTTTTAATATTTTGTTTCCTTTTTTAACAAACTAAAATAAAATAAGACAAAATGAGAAACACCATATCGAAGCTGGACAAGACAACAGAAAAATAAGGCACAAGAATCAGAAGGCTCACTCTTTTACACATTCAGGCATTCCGTGAAAGTACTAAGCTGAAAGCTATAATGTATATGCAGAGGACCTGGTGCAGTCCTATGTCAGCCCTGTGCTTACTGATTCAGTTTCTGTGAGTTCGAAAAAAAAAAGTTTTGCTCAATTTTTTTCAGATGGCCTTTTCTCCTTATGTCCTCTGTCTCCTCTGTTTCCCCCAGTTTTCTTTTTTTCTTCTGTGAGGTCTTCTGAGCTCTGAGGGGAGCGATATAATGGAGACATCTCTTTTAGAGCTGTGCGTTCCAAGGCCGCTTTCTGTGTTTGTATTGCCCTGTTGTAAGTCTCTGTATTTGTTCCCATCTGCTACCTTTCTGATGATGTCTGATTAAGGCACCAATCTATGAGCATAGCAGAATGTCATTAGAAATTGCTTTATTGTTACTTTTCATTTTTAGACCAATAGGATTTGATTTTCTCCTAAGTCTCTGGGCTATCTAGACTCCAGTGTTTAGTAACCAGCAAGGTGTCAGGCATGGGCTCCATCTCACCATGGAGAAGGCCTTAAGTCAAACCAGATATACAGTGGTTACTTCCAAAGATTTGTGCTGCCATTGCCCTAGCATACTTTTATGGAAGAACAAATTGTAGGTCAAAGGTTTTGTGGTCAGTTTGGTGTTTATGATTTTCTTTTGGTAACCTATTGATAGTACCATTCCGTGTCGTGGACACTGGAACATGAGAGGGGAAGGTTCTATGTAGGTACCATCTCAACATCTCCATGTTGAATGAGTTGTGTGGGTGTTGTCTTCTGCAATAGAGCCTTTTGGAGAGCAACCTATTATCATGGAAATAGCCTGGGTTGTTTTGGGAACCCCATGGGACCTCTTTGCCAACAATTCAATGGCATGAAACAGAGTGCTGCCACTGGAAGCTTCATTTACTGACAAGCGATAGCCAGTATGCATCCTTCATTATTTGGAGACTTCATTAGGATCTTCCTTGTATATTACAGGAAGTTTTCACTACACTAGGTTTACATACCACCCTTTAAATGTTCCTCAGATACTTTTCTCTACTAGCTGACACTCCCCTCATTTCCTCCCTCAATCCTGTCTCTCTTCCCTCTTCCCCCTTCTCACCTAATCCCCCCATTCTTGTCATGCCCATCCAACTCAGCTCTTAAAATAAAAGGACATAATGAAATGTGTAGGCAAATAGATGGAGTTAGAAAAAAATCATCGTGACTGGGATTACCAAACCCCCAAAACATACAGATGGAATGTATTCACCTATGTCTGGGTATTAGCCTTAAATAAATGATAACCAAGCTACCATTCATAAATCCAGAGAGGTTAGACATAGAGGAAAGGGATGGGGGGCACAAAGGTCTTCCTCTGGAAGGGGAACTAGAACAGATTTTAGGCTTGGGCTGGACACTAAGTTGTTCAAAACAGGTTATCTTTGTTTACCTGTTTATGGGTCACCCGGTAACTCAGGCTGCGAGGAGATCACAGCAAGCATCTTTCTCTGCCTTCTAAGTATTGGGAAAACAGGTGTGAGACACCATGGATAGCTTTAAAAATGTATTTTTAGGACTGGGGAGATGGCTTTTCAGGTAAAATCCTTGTCCTATAACTACAAGGACTTGAGTCATGTACCCACACCCACATAAAAACAGATTACAGAGACCAATTCACCTGTAATCCCAGGCAACTGGAGCCAGAGACAATGAATCCTAGAGAAAATTGGCTTTCCAAACCAGCTAAAACTCAGGAAGAGACCTTGACTTAACATGTGAGAGGAAAGGCATTTGAGAAAAATGACACACCCTAGTATCTATATCATCCTCATACACAGGAACAGGCACAAACACATGTACACAAAACACATGCATATGCAAAAAAGAAAATACATGCTTCTTAACTATGTCTAACTTTTGAACAAAAATAAATCACTCTAGCAAAAAATATTCCACAGATAAACTTGTATAAGTCAGTATTTATATGTTAAGGATTTTCATCATAATGCTTTTTACATAGCATAAAATCTTATAAAAAAGACATGTAATTAATTGAGGGCAGCTAATAAATTATTTTCATCATTAAATGAAAATGTTAGATAATGGGCAAGCAGTAAGAATATACTGACTTGCAATTATGTGAGTGTATTTTATTTTTATGAGTGGGTCAAGTTTTGAAATAGCATGCATAGTATAAATCTCTGTTTTGAAAAGTGTGTGTGTGTGCCTGTGTGTGTGTGTGTGTGTGTATGCATGTATCTGTGTCTGGGTGTATACATCTGTGTGCATCTGTATCTGTATGTGTGTTTGCAAAAATAGTGTGTATTGGCTCCACAGTAGTTAAGTATTTCTGTTCTGTAGTCTGTGGGCCTGGGCAGGGGTCTGTGCTTTCTTTTGACCTCACATATTCCTTTTTGCTTGGTTTGCAGTACCGCACACGAATAATTCTCGAGGGTTTCCTCCCTCACAAAGCCTGCCATCTCAAAAGCCTTTATCCTCCCTGCGACACAACTTCATTGACCACTCCCAAGAATCCAGCTTGTGCTCCACTGCTATGCTTCGGGCCCTCCTGGTGGGACCACTTCTGCAAGGCTGCTCTCTCAATTCCTTACTTTACCACTGCACCCTGCGACCAACCCTACAGGGGAACTCTAAGTTTCAGACAACCAAAACTTACCTAGCTCTAACTCTTAGTCCAATACCATAGCTGACTAGGAAGTGCCATTTGGGAACAATAAAAATTCATGAATGTTACAAGGGTTGCAAGGTCAGTTTTTCACAAATAACAAAATGGCTTTTTGAAACATTGTATTTGTAAGTGAAGCCCACGGTGATTGCTAAAACCAGCAAGAACAAAGATTTAAAAGTGCTTTTGTTTTTTTGTTTTTTTTTTTTTACATTTCTTCTAAACTCATAATTTTACCCTAAATTTTTGAAGAAGTAATTCATTGTCTGCAATTCCTTTAGAAAATACGGTCAAAATGTGTTCCTACAGTGAGCCATGCAGACGCTTCCTATCACCACTAGGGGGCAGGCCATTACAGTATGAGCCAAGCTCAACCTTAAAAGTTGTTTGAAGGGCATGCTAACTTTTCCCCGCATGAAAACAGAAGACTGTCTACTTCAATTAATTCTTTCCTGAAGAAGATAAGGAGAAAGAATGAATTTAACAAGAGAAATTATGAAAGTTGAGACTCTTGTATATAATAAGTATAGTGAAATAAAGAAGTTTCATTCTTAGTAAAATTTCCAATTATTCACTTCCACATTCTGGTTGGCAAGATATTATTTCAACCGAGCGTTTAAGGATTAGTCATGAATGGGACAAATGCCAACGGAGCAGAAACAACTCAGAATGTGAGGCTGTCCGCCGAAAGGAGGAATCCTCGATTATAAAGGACAGGCTGTGTTACCCGCAGAGGGTGGAGATGTGTCTAAAAAATAAATAAATCAATAAAACTTTCCAATGGCTGTTATCCTTTGTGGCGGTTAATCTGAATCATCTCAGGCGGAGTCAGTGGGCAGCGCAGTGCTGCACGTCTGTCTGGCTCTGGGTCTGCACAGACTGGCACCGTGACCTTGAATGAATGAGTTCTGTACTCTTGGTCACAGAACTTCTTCAGAACAAGGGAAGGACACCCGTCTTTGAATATCAAATTTAAACTGAAACATTTAACATTGTTATTTAGAAGCTATGTGTGAGGGGAAATTTTTACAAAACACAAAATTACTTTGTACATTGTTTTAATGTAAGTCTACCATGATACATTACTAAAACTGTCTTTATTAAAAAAAATAGAGCATATTGAGACCTTTGACCAAATACACAATCAAACAGAGTAATAAGCCAAAAGTCAAACTAGAACTTAGTTGCACATTTTTATGACAGTGTTCGAAGTAAGCATATTAAGTGCAGTGAGAATGCACGCTGATCACTCTTTGAAATTAAAAAAAGAGACAGTTACTTGTTTGGAAGTATAAGTGACTAGTCATGGCAGGTCAGATGTAAGCAGACAAGATGTATTTCTTATACATTGATTTGCTATTTCAACCATTATGATATCATCTGTGCTTGAAAACTAATGTAATAATGTCTTAGATAAGACGAGATATGCAAAAAATGAAAACAAATCCTTATGAAAGGTTTCCCTCTGACAAAAATGTAGAATAGGGGTCACATGGAGATACCCTAACACAAGTTATCAATAAGAAATATTTTCTTTTAGCTGAGCTGAACCAAATTCCCTCAGTCAAACTGGCCATATCAATGTGTCTATATACTGAAATCCTATTTAGCAATTTTTCATCAGGGCCCCCAACCCTGCTCTCACCGAGTTGCTTATGCATGATTTTCTCTTCAGAAAGACACTGAAACAAGTAACCCCCACCCCTCCCTCTCTCTCTCTCTCTCTCTCTCTCTCTCTCTCTCTCTCCACACACACACACACACACACACACACACACAGAGCTGCATCTTGTGGAATATGTGACCTAATGAATGTAAATTTGGGTGAGTAACACAGTAGAGAGGGTTAGAGAGTTGCAGACAAATTGCTTCTGCAAATAGCTATATACTGGCTCATAGACTTCTCAGTACACAGGTTTAACACAACTAATGCAAAAATTCTGACAGGACCATTTGTAAATACAGACAGGATTGTTCTAAGATTTAATATGGAAAGGCAATAAATGGCAACACAAATTTTAAAAAGAACAAGGTGGGAAATATCTATTCAACATACTGTGTAATAATAATCAAGATTGCACGGCATTAGTGAGGAAATGGTCACTTATTTCAAAGGACCAGAACACAGAAACCACACAAAATAAAACCGCACAAAACTGTCCAGCTCTTTACAAACTGCAAAGTGAGAACCTGCCCAGCAGCAAGGCTGGGCAAGTACACATACAGAGGCAAAAGGCAAAGCTTGCTCTAAACTTCAAGTACGTAGGGCCAAAAATAACTCACAAAAAGAATTCAAGACTTAAGTAAAACACAAAACTCTAAAACTTTTAAGAAAGGAAAACTCTTGGGAGTGGGAAGCTATTTCCCAGGCTTGACAATAAAGTTCACTCTGGAAGAAAAATAAATAAATTGAATTCCAAAATCCTTCTGCTCTGTGAAAGAACCAAACAAGCAGATGAAGGGATGAGCAGAAGTTTGACGGGAAATACTTGCAAACGCTATATCTGACAAAGACCCTAAATCTTAAAAAGGAACAAAAAACAATTCTCGAAACAACCAAAGTCCAACTGTAAATTATCTGACAATACCATTTCATGTGGGAACCCCATACACAGGCTGACCCAGAGATTTTTCCTGTGAGACACGGTTGTGGGGAATTCTAATACCAGCGCAAATGCTTCGTAGAAGTCTGACCACTGGCACAGAGCTGGAAGTAACAATGTATGTCAGATACCACCCTTTGTTCTACAGTGACATATTTACCCTTTGAAATTATGTGTAGCAATTAAAGTTAGTAGCGCCTCATCTCCTTCCACTCAGCGCAGGAGCACCTCCAGAGCCCAGCAGCAGCCCTTTCCTTAGGTGCTCGTTTCTTCACATTCACCTTCAGTGCTAAATATTTTCATGGAAGACGCAGGATCAGAATCAAAACTATTTTTTTTTAATTTGGCCTTCCCTAGTTTGTAGTCCTTGATCATGGACAATTTCTCTCTTTTTTTCTTTTTCCTTTTCTTTTTTTTCCATTCTCTCCTCCAACTCTCCCCATGTCCTCCTCTCCCTCTCAAATTCAAGACTTCTTCTTATATTTCTTATACTATTTGTTCCCTCAATGTTTTTTTTTCTTTTCTTTCTTTTGTGTTTGTTCGTTTGTTTTTGTTTTTCAATACAGGGTTTCTCTGTTTAGCCTTGGCTGTCCTGGACTCAATTTATAGATCAGGCTGGCCTCAAACTCACAGAAATCTGCCTGCCTCTTACTTCGTGAGTGCTGGGATTAAACATATGTGCTAAAAGATTTTCTAATACTAGTGTTATAAAAAAAAATCCCAAAGCTTTAGAGCAAGGGGATGACCAAGAGAATAACATAATTCTTGGAGCAGGGGAATAATGCTAAAGAAAATCCATTTGATTTGGTGACTGCGTATCATTTGATCAGTGTCTTCATGTGTGAGTTACTTTGTCACTGTGATCAAATTACCTAATAAACAACTTGAAATAAAGATTTATTTTCATTATAAAAAAGTGAAATGAATGGCGGGATATCTTTTGAGTATATGCTTAGGAGTGGTATAGCTGGGTCTTGAGGTAGCGCTATTCATAATTGTATAAGAAAGCACTAGATTGATTTCCAAAGCTTACATTCCTACCAGCAGTGGAGGAGGGTTCCCCTTTCTCCACAACCTCTCTAGCATACATCATCCCTTGAGTTTTTGATCTTAGCCATTCTGATGGGTGTAAGGTGGAATCTCAGGGTCATTTTGATTTGCATTTTCCTGATGACTAAGGACATTGAGTATTTCTTTAAGTGTTTTTCTACCATCCGATATTCCTCTGTTGAGAATTCTCTGTTTAGCTCTGTGCCCCATTTTTTAATTGGATTACTTGACTCAAGTATGTTCATAGTAGCTTTATTGGTAATAGCCACAATCTGGAAACAACCTAGATGTCCTTCAAAGGAGGAGTGGATACAGAAAGTGTGGTACATTTACACAATGGAATACTACTCAGCAATTAAAAACAAAGAAATCCTGAAACTTGCAGGCAAATGTTAGAAACTTGAAAAGATCATTCTGAGTGAGGTATCCCAGAAGTAGAAAGATCCATATGGTATATGCTCATGTGTGTGTGTGTGTGTGTGTGTGTGTGTGTGTGTGTGTGTGTGTGGATATTAGCCATATAATATAAGATGAACGTACTAAAATTATAGTCCTAAAGAAGCTAAATAACACAGAGGACCCTAGGGAAGAGGCTGAAACCTAACACAGAAGGGCAAACACGATAGACATCGAAAGTAAGAGAACATAAGGAACAGGACAGGAGCCTTCCATAGTAGACCCCTGAAAGACTCTACCCATCAGAATATGGAAGGAGAAACTGAGACTCAGCCAAACTTTGGCCAGAGTGCTGGAATCCTTATGGAAGATGAAGGAGATAGAAAGACCTGGAGGGGACCTCCACAAGGAAGACAACAGAGCCAAAAAAAACTGGCCCTATAGGGGCCTGCAGAGACCAATACTCCAACCAAGAATCATGCACGGAGAGGACCTAAACTGTCTGTTCAAAAGAAGCCCATAGGCTGCTCAGTTTCCAAGTGGGTTCCTTAGTAAGGGGGGCAGGAGCTGTCTCTGACATGAATTCAGTGGCTGGCTCTTTGATCACCTGCCCCTGAGGGGGGAGCAGCTTTACCAGGCCACAGAAGAAGATGATGCAGCTAGCCTTGATGAGACCTGATAAGTTAGGGTCAGATAGAAGGGAGGAGGACCTCCCCTATCAGGAGACTAGGGAAAGGGCTTAGGGGGAGAAGAGGGAGGGTGGATGGAACTGGGAGGAGAAGAGGGAGGGGGCCACAGCGGGGATACAAAGTGAATAAGTTGTAATAAATAAATTAAAAATATTTTAAGTAAAATAAATAAAAAATCCATGAAGCAGGCAATGCTATAACTGAAAATATCAGTAAACAGAACTCAAAAAATGCAAATAGGAATGTGAGCACTGCCGTCCATCTAAAACAAATGCACAGTGCAGTGTCCTTACAAAGCTACCAGGACCCCTAAAATGAAAAGTGGCATCACCAAATGCTGTCCAGAATGTGGAAGACCCTGATCACTCACGCACCCGTGGTGGGAATGAAAAATGTTAGCCACTCTGGAAAACTTAAAAATTCTAAAGATCTACATACCATATAACTTAGAACGGCAGAATTCCACTTTTAGCTAAAAAAAAAAAAAAATTTGCATTCATCTATGCAAGAAATTTTTTAGGTGGTAGATGGCTGGAGTTCCAGTGAGAGGATCTGCGGTGAGCTCTTCAGCTTCGATTCCTGATATTCACGGAGCGAATTTTCGACCCCCAACTGTTGCGTACCCTGGAGGTTGCGGTGACAGACGCCGCTGCAGCTTCCGGGGTGCCCTGGGCTGGGGGTCGCGGCCGTCCTCCTCGCGTGATGGTTATGGGAGTCCGCACTACACTCCGCGGTGCGGGCCTGGGCTAGGCCTCACGGGAGCAGCCAGTCTCCGCGGCAGGCGGCAGCTTCTTGGTGGCCTGCTTCAGGTCTCCATCCCTGGCCGGCTACCAGGTCCCTACTTCAGGCCACCGCTGGGCCACAGCATCAGTACAGTTTGGCTACTCCCCAGGGCAGCAGCAGACCTACCCGCAGGATTCTCCAAGGACCATTTGGATCAAGTAGAGAAAAAAAAAAAAAAAGTGTCTCATGAGTTGGAAGTTGTTTTAAGCCTTCAATGCTTGAAGACCTTCGGGCTGGCCTAGAAACTGTGTCTGCAGTAGATATAAACCAACAGTACAGCAATCCGCAAACATTCACAGGCAAAAAGGAACATACTTCTCTTAACATATCTGAGATTGAACTGGAACCCTAGTGTGCAAGGAACAACTTGGACTGAACTTTTACTTGTGTAAATGAGTTGAGCGCAAAGATGATGACTTTGAATAATGATTACTGTATCTCAAGTGTTGTTGGTATTAAAAGAAGATGACAGGATAATTTGCAGTATTTAGCTGTCTGGGAGTGTGTACCACATTCAGAACACAGTTTTCACATTTAACATTTCCAAGATAACAGACATTTATGTTTTCAATGTTTAAAATAAAACGTTTTGTCTCCCTGGTTAAAAAAAAAAAAAAAAAAAAAAAAAAAAAAAAAACTTATTTTAAAACAATTACTTGCAATGCATATAATTTTACTATTGATTAAAGGGAAAAACAACTTTGCATATTACTGAAGTGAATGTGCCTCGCTGAGTATGTGTTATGTTCAACTTTCTAGAGTTGATTGATTCTGCTTTTACGATGCTCAATTCTCAGTGTGCCAATCACATAAATATCAAGTGGCAGAAGCATGTTTTAGGCTGTGTCATCACCGGAGATTCCATCCAAATCCCGAGACAAATTCATTTCAGGATTTTTTAATGAAACTTAAAGTAAGCTACTGAAACAGTATTTTTTACAACTAAGCATTCAACACAATACAGTACAGATACACTGACTGATATTTGAATGATCTTTGTCTTCCATATTTTAATCATTATGGCTTTTTGGAAATATTTAGACTTAGTTTTTAAATTCTGTGTACATGGATGTGTTTGTATAAGCATGGATGTAGGGTGCCCATGGAGTCCAGAGGTTTCAGATCCCTTCAAGCGGGAGTTACAGGCAGTTATGAACTATTCAGTTTGAGTGCTGGGAGCAAATAAACTCAAGCCCTATAAAGAATCTGTACTGTACACTTAGCCTCTGCACCATCATGGCCTCCAACATCACGTTTCTATGGGAAGGTGGATTATACAGAGTAATAAAAATGAATGGTTTAGGTCACTCACGCAACCTAGACGTGACGCAGTCAAGAGAAGAGATAAATGAAGGACAGCTGAAGGAGGCAGTTGCTGGGGAGCTGGAGGACACAGGAGTATAGTAACTCTTTTTATATGAGCATAAAGAGGTGCTCTAAAATAATGACCAAAGGGTGCTGTATTAACCTATAAGCCAGTCATAGTGACTTATCACTAACGTGCTGTGTATACACAGTGTCATGTACTGTGCAGAATTGTATGTTTAGACTTCCGTGACAGATGCGGAACAGGTGTGTTTACACAAGTATCACCACAGATTTATAATGTGTTGTATGATGACGTGTCATCTTTGACTTCACTATGATTAGTTCTATATATTATATATAATATCTAAATATTATGGTTGGTTTTAAAGTCAACTTCTCGTAAATTAGAAGAACTGTGTGCGTAGGGAGCACACCTGAAGAATCACTACCCTGGTTGCTTTGGCTGCTGTGGGTGCACCTACAGTGGGTGGCAACTTCTGGTAGCAGCCCAGATGAAAAAGGACATGGCAGAGGGAGATCCTCTCGCCTTTGTTTGCTTGGCCTTCCCTCTTGCCACCAAGTTGGATTTCCCTGTTGTTGCTGCTGCTGTTTATTCCTTCACTGACATCCTAATCAGTGTTTCCAAGCTTTCATCATGGACTACTGACAAGGGGTTCCCAAGAAACTTTCCAGCCTTGCCTCACTGGATTGGAACTGCTGGGGCACCCCACTTCATGGAGTAAGGAACTGCCAGTTGTTCTCCCCTGTGAAAGACTGTAGGACTATACTGACAGTTGAGATTCAGCTTCGTGGCTGAAGTAATTACCAGGTTTTCAGCATCTCAGATGCGATTTTGCTGTCATTACTATTTAAAAATCACCTAAAATATTCTGATTTACGACATACATACACATGAATATAAATATATATATATAATACCTCTAGAGAACCTTGACTAAAATATTAGATGATAGAAAAGGTTAACTCCATAATAAAGTAGACTTGTGTAGCCACTCTCAGGCATGTCACCTGCCAAATATGAGCTGTCATTGCTATGCATGGCTGTGCACACTTACAGTTGGCCTCTAGTTAGATACAGAAGTTAGGTTATATATTTACATGCATGTGGATGTGTTCCAGCGTTACAATGATTTTCATTACTTTAAATTGTTATATGTTTATACAATGATCATATCTATCCACCAATACTTCCCCCAACTCCTCCAGTACCTAAAACCTAGTCTCCCTCCAAACTTCGTGTCTATTTTTCTGTTTTAGTAACCGGAGTTCAGTTAGGTTTCCCATATTGGGTCATCCGCTGATGCATGAACAACCCAGCAGCACCATGTCTCCACAGAAGGATACTTCTCCCTCTCACAAAAGCCATCAACCGCTAATAGCTTCTCAGCCAGGATGGGGCCTCGGGGGTCCCTCCCTCATCTATGCTGAAATGTGGATTGGTTTGATCTTGTGCAGATAAGCAAAGCTGCTCTGAGTTGATATGCTCAATAGCTCTCTTGTGTCCAGAAGTCAGGATTTTAATTAATGATTATGAAATGTATACTGTTTATGAATATTGAAATTGAACTTCACATAAGAGTTATGTTATGATTATTATGAAACAAAATATTATTGCTGATTGCCTTTCACTTCTTAGAAAGTGTGACAGTCTTTACCCCTGGTACCAAGAAATGGGCTACTCTGAAAAGAGTTTCTAAAGATGAAATCAGGTTAAAGTGGTGAGCAAGGTGACACTAAGGCAATATGGCTAATGTCCTTCAAACAGCAGGAAAGCATCATGTAAAGGTTTGTACACACATAGATGAGAATAGTACGTGCAGGCAAAGGCAGCGAGAGGAGTAATGAGCTACAATATAAAGCCATGGATTGACAGCCACTGCCATAACTTGAAAGAAACAAAGGCCAGTTCACCAATTCTGCTTTCAGTGTCAGGGGAGCTTAGCCCCACTGACAACTTGTTTTTGGTCTTCTAGCACCTAGAAATAAATCTAAGAGAATATATTTCTTTTATCTAATTTGTGGTGCATTGTTACAGAGGCCTAGGGGGGAAATTTATATTTATATTTATATCTTACCAATCATTTGAAAATATTGAAAGTAGTCTTGGCTTATGGTGCATAGAAAATTAAGGTGTGTGTCATGGTATGCAAAATCTTAGCTGGCATAGAGCCCTATCCTTAATGCAACCCCACCCTAGACATCAACTCTCGACAAGTGGTACAATCTGAAGCCTGTGTTTTGGCTCTGCGTTGCCGAGTGCAGAGCCTCCCACCGAAAGGAGGCATTTCTGATAGTGCCACACACCCCTGCTTCCACTGCACTGTAATTAACATTTCTCTGAAATTATCTAGAAAAATAACTAGGACTTCTTCCTTATAACTGGACCTGATTATACTTTACCTTCTAAAAATGTCTTCAAGATTTTATGTGAAATGATGATCTTTAAGACATGTCTTGATAGTTATTAAGTTCAAATTTTTATTATTAAGAAAACTGCAGAGTTGGGCTTTCTGATATTAAAATTGCATACTTTGACACAAACTTTAATTAACTTTAATTCTTGTCCTAATAGACTCAGTCTCTTGATAATTTCCAAGTACTTAAGAACTGAAGAATGAATCTGTGTTACTCTGGTGTCCCCTTAGGATAAACATCCAACAATTTTATCCTAAGTATTTATCAAGGAAAAAAGCATGTACGGATCCTTCAAGTTTCGATCAGTGGTTCTCAAACTGTCACATCTCCTTGGGGAGTTGTCACAGCGATCAGCTAAAACCATCAGAAAGCACAAATATTTACATTACTGCTCATAACAGTAACAAAATTATATCTATAAAGTAGTAACAAAAGTAATTTTATGGTTGGGGGCCATTACAACATGAGGAACTGTATTAAGAGTTTGGAGCATTAGGAAGACTGAGAATCACTGGTTTTGATTATAATATAATTATATTTCTCCTTTCTCCTTCCCCCCTCCAGGGCTTCCCATACACCCCATCTGCTCTCCTTCAAGTCTGTGACCTCTTTTTTTTCATGGATTGTTATTACAAGCATATATGTATATGTATTCCTGTATAAAACCTATTCATAGGCTTTTAAACTAAAAACAAAATTTTATTATATCTCTGGCCCTTGTGAATTCCACATGAATGCCTTATTATAACTATTACAGAGTACAAAGAAACTTGTGTCTTGAGGAATAAGGAAATACTCAAGCAGCTGTCTGTGACCTGTAGAATTGGTCCTCTGAACTTCTCCTAGAAGATGTAGCAAACCTGAAAGCGTCTTCTTCGTGGTATTCCCAGAGCACCTTTCTGCACCAACCCACAGCGTTCTCTTCCCCCTCCTTGAACTCATTAAACACTTTTTTGTTTACATGTGTGCCCTGACATTTGTGGGAAATCCAGAGTTCTCTCCTTCCACCACCACACGTGCAAACCCAGGCTTCTAGGCTTGCAGAGGAAGGGACTTACCAAGCGTTATGCTATCTCACCAAGCTCGCATTCGGAGTCTCTCTAATTACATTAGGTATTCTGGATGATTTCCTGGCCTAAGCAAGGTCCTGATGACAACTGTCTTTTTATTGGTGCTGCCCATGAAACAGAGACAGTGATTATTCCCAGAGGACACTCAAAATGCGCCAGTCCATAAAAGAGAAAAGGGTTTTAGGATGAGCTCTCACACCAGCTTGCCTACTGGATTGTCCTCCTAGTTTCACTCCAAGACAGAGAAATTGCATTGCAATCTCTATGGATGTTTTAAAATCAGAAAACCTCTGCTTTTAAAAGCATCTTTAAGAAATACAAGCAGCAGAGAACCTGGAACTCTCTCAGAAGCTGGCACGGGTGACCAAACCTTGACTGCCTCACTCACTCCCAACCTAATTTTCCCATGCTTTATCTTTCCCAGTCAGATACCACAACTCAAAGTGTGTTCCCAGAGGAATAAACTTGTGCATTCAGGAGAGCAGTGCTGATAGTCACTTAACTTCAGAAATAATGGAAATGCTCACTGGCTCAGTCCCGCCCTCCCCACAGCTGGAAGGGTGTTCAGGGAGCTGCCTTTGAGAAGATAAGCAGAAATCAAAGTGAGTCACAAAATGAGAGACCTAACAGACACAATTTGAGCACAGGTTAAAGGAAACTAAGGCTGTTTATCGAAAGAAAAGGGAAGCATTATGTAGCCATCTCTTAGGATTTGAAGAGCAAGGCGTGCTTGCTGGCCATTCCACAGCTAACCTGGTAGCAGGTTCAGAAGTGCTTGTGAAGTTACACGCAAGTGATGTGTCTCAGTGTGGCTCCTGGTAAATACAGCAAAGCCAAGGTGTAGCTGCTCTATCTGGAAGTCACGTTTCAGAAGAGAAATCAGGCAAGTGAAAGAAAAGTTGAGATGGTATGCAATCAACATGTCACCAGCTACCCTAGAAACACAGCACATCGCACCCCCTCACTGCCAGAGAAGAGTCTGAGAGGAGAAAAGCTATGAATCTGGCTTCTGGGTCATCCTACCCTACACTTCCTTAGTGGTACACACAACCATCTTATTCTGAGTGAACTTTTCTTGTTTCTTCAAGAGGCACTGAGAGAACCAAGGTCAGACGGATTCAGTAGGCTCTGACTGAGGAGCTGCTGCCATCCTGTACAGCATGGGCAAAGAGAGCTGTAGCCCCGCCCTCAGCCTTGCGAAGTCAGTATAAGGAGATGAGGTCATCGCATGGAAGCAGCTTCTATGGCTTGATGCTGGTAGGAACTTCAGGAAGGTGGGCAGGCTGGACCACGCCAGAACAAAGACAAAGGGTGAATGTGTAGAGCACAGTAAAATAGCAGGCCATGGTAAGATACACTCTCTAAACTCCAAACCACCTAAGAGAAGAAAGAGCTCAGTGCACAAATGTCCAGGGTTCCTGTCAAATGAAGATTCCAACAGCAGGTCTGGAGAGGTTCTTATTTCAGCATCCCTCATTCAGTCCCCGTGGTGTTCACTTCAGCTCCCAGGCCAACCTCTGACGACGAGGGGGTTTCTGCTATGTCCCAGAATGTTTAGCTGATCCCGCATGACTTGATCTGCCACATGAGGTCAGGCGGTTACAGAGAGGCCTGACAATGGTAAAAGGCTGAATGAAATGGCAGCAGAGAACACTCCAAATCTAAGGTTTTAATTTATTTTCCGAAAAATAATGTAAGTACTAAACCAGTGCTGAATGAAAACTTAGGTATCAAACAAAAAACAACTGGCTTGGATTGGATTCTTCACTCAGATTTCACTGATGTTGTATCAGACTCAGGGGCCAATTAGCTAAGACCCTGCCTGAAATCTGGAGCCTTGCCTAATGATGACTGGCCAGAACATGTGCAATTCTCTCTGTAGTTTGTGACCTATGCTTTTCTCATCATCTCCCTTTCAGTTTCCTTTCTCATCCACAATAGCTCAAGGAGTGAGTACAGAGATGCTGACATGTGTGAACAGAAGAACATTAGAGACTTTTTCCTCCAGAAAGTCACTGAACTGGAATTGAGTTTAAAGTGAAAATTCGATCATTTCACTTCATCTCTAATGAATGAAAACTGAAGCTAACAGAACCTTACAGAATGTGAGAGTCTTGGAAAAGACTTGAGAATTGTTTATGCTGTTCTTCCTTTATTATAATTATTTTATTCTAGCTGTCACTTAAATTACTCTTCATGCTTAAAATTTGAGAACCTTAAGATTCTTTTGTTTTGCCTTCTCTTCTCTCTCTCTCTCTCTCTCTCTCTCTCTCTCTCTCTCTCTCTTTCCAGACAGTTCTTTAGTCTACAGGCCTAACTTGCAGGAATGCCCCCTGCTTCAGCCTCGTGGCTGATAAGATCAAACGCATAAGATACCTGTTTTGTTTTTGCTATTTGTGTGTTTTTAAAAAGCAATCCGGTGTCTCAGACCTAGGACCTTGAATATTCTCCAGGAAAGCACTCCACCAACTTAGCCACACTTCCAAACTCAAATTTGTATCTTTTCTATTAATCTTACTTCTTTAAGTCTTTTCCACACACACATAGCTTTGTCCCCAAACTCTGGAGACACTCCCCACACTCCTTTTAGGGCTGAGGCCAGTGAAATGGAGTCATAATGACTTGTAACTGACACTGCTCCCTTCTGCCACACGGTGGCGCTGTCGAAGATTGGCTGTATCCAGGGATGTAAGGTAAAGATTTCAGTGACCCCTGGAAAAGCGACAACCCGTCTCCATCTCCTAGCATTGAGCTCAACCACTGCGCTACAGCCATTTATTCCTTCTTCTTTCAGGACACACACACTTCTCAGGTGTTGCCCTGGTACATTGTTGTTGCTGTTCCAGTCTCATTTTATTATCTATCAGACACCATTTCCCGGTCCAGAATCCTTTTCGCTCCTTCCTCCCCGAGAGATTTAGTTTTAAATCCTTACGGTGCAAATGGTCTCCTCACACCCTTATTTTCTGATGGAGTCCACACTAACCTTCCTGGGGGTTCTAACCTCACTGGTTTCTCCTGTTTGTTTCGCTGATATCTTACCCAAAATACACTGAACATAATGGACCTAACCGCTTATGGCAAGGCCAACATTCTAAACAACAAACCTTGGCTCCATTTGGTTTACTTAGGAGCGTTCGTGTCTACAAATGACTTTCACATTATAAAAACATAGATTCAGAAGTGATTTGACTTAATTCATGTTACAGAGCTAGCTTTGAAGAACCTCAGTTTCTAAAAAGTTTCTACCCCAAAGCACAGGTTTTAGCAATTTACCACGGGCCCACCATCCAGGCCCACCCTCCGTCTACCGCTCCTTCCTTCTCTCTGCTCTGAAGCATCATTTCTATTCTCTGTTTTTAGCATCAGTCTTCATAATCCAGCTAAATTTGACTGCTATCTTTCTCCCAAAATACGTCCTCATTCTCTGTAAATTTGTTCATAATTTTTCAATTTTCCTAAATTGCTCTGTACCTAACAACGGTTTTTAAGTCCTTAATCATTCCCTGTGCACTCCACCCTCCCCCCAGCACACACACACACACACACACGTGCACACACTCAGTCTTCCTTCGAGTCTTGTGTAATTCCTCCTATAAATGTGATTAGCTCATTTGAATTCCCAGGCCATTTACATACTTCTTAAATAGAAGTTTTGTTTTTCTGTTGTAGACGTCTGAAGACACCTCAAATTTCATAGACACACCACTTTAATTTCTTATTCCCTGAAGCATCCAGAATAGCCTCTTAAAATCTTAACTAAGCAAGTATTTAGTGTATATATGCTGAATGGGATGCCATGTCAAACGATCCCCAAACCTTCAGTAAAGTTGCAATCTCCTCTATGGGGCTGTCCCTTACAAACCTCACTCTTCAATCTCTTAGTGACAAAGTGTTCCAGGATTTTGTCCCATTTCTTTTGTTACTCTTCATTCATACCTTCTTCCTAAGAAGATAATTTTTGATACCTGAGCAATCTACAGAACATTGGGAATCAATTGGGAAAGGGACACAGGAGGAGACTGGTCAATGACAATTAACCATCTTTACTGATTTTCAATAGATAACACTGATAGAAATATCCAAACTGCATATTTGGAGAGGGTATAGGATAGAACCAGAACTTTCTTCTAACTTGGGTCCTTTATGGAACATGTAATAATTTGTACATTGGACAGATAAATAAAAAGATATTTGTGTTTGCTTGAAGGCGTAAGTAAAAAGCACCTGGACCAATTTAATCAATGCCTCTGAGTCTTTTGTTTATTTGTCTATTTGTTTAGCTTTTGTTTGTTTGCTTGCTTGATAGGGGCAGATCAGAAAAAAAAAATCACAGAAAAGCACAAAGCAAGGCTCTATGCACATTTGCAGATGGAAGAGAATAAAATAAACAATAGCCTTTTATGTTTGTATGTTACCCCACAGATAATTTTAATCTTGCCATCCAAACTACATAAAATAATGATTACTGTATATTCTTAAAATGTGAAAACTGGGAGTGAGGAGATGGCTCAGTGGTTAAGAGCTATTACTTTTTTTGAAAAAAAAAAAAACCCAAGTTCAGCTCCCAGTACCATGTTGGGTGACTCATAACTGCCTGTAACTCCAGCTCCAACTGAATCTGATGCCTCTGGACTCCATAGACATCTGCACCCATGTGCACACACACACACATTCACAAATTCACATAGTAAAATAACAAAACAAAAACAAAAACCAAGTAGAGGCTAAGTTTCAGCAGTTGAGAGCACTTACTGCCCTTGCAGAGCTCTGGGCGTGGCTGCTCCTTGCCGTCTGTGTCTCTAGTTTCAGGGAAGCTGATCCCCATTCTGGCCTCTCCAGATACCACACGTAACTGTAGTGCACATAGACATCATACCCAGAAGATTAAAAACTAATAAATACAACTGTAGGCTTGGATTTTTTAACCAAATCCAGATTATTTGGGGTTCTAAAGCACTTTTACTACTCTTCCAACATCCCCACCTCTGCAACCTTAGATAGAAGAGTAGTCTGAAAAACAGCTGTAGACCTCCTTTATCTACTTCCTGATGATCAGGGTCAATGGGTCCTCAGGCGATTACCAGACTCAGTCATCAGGATACCAGCAGTCCAGTCCAAAGGCCAACACAAAGCAGTGAAAGCCAAAAGACTTAGTTGGATTGCCCGGAGAAGCTCTCTGGAACATTTCTCTCTACAAAGCCAAGTGTCAAAGCACGAAGATCAGCATAGCAATGTCGATCCAAAAAGTGATGTCTCACTCTGCCTGGGCCTCTATATATGTCCTCTCCTCAAAGTCCACCCATGGATGTTCTCAGCTGGCCAAACTTACACCTCTTTCAAGTGAGGGGTCACAAAAACCATCACATCCTCTCACAAGCCAACCTGGGCAAAACATCACATGCCTGGCTTGCAGCAAAACATCACATGACAAAATTCAGTCCTCAAAGAAAACAGAAATTTCCACTTCATGCAATAAATATTTTAAAGCTGTGAAATTATTAGCAAAGTCTCTATGAAGTCTACCCAAGTCCTTGCTAAGATCTATAAATGCTGGGACATATGTATATGGAAGAGAAGGCATGCAGTATACATATCTATATGTGTAAGAATGTGTTCATATGATGTTCTAAATTGGCCCAGTTCTTCTCACTGATGCTTTGATCTCACTGAGTAGCATTCTACAAAAAAAGCATGGAAACCTCCTAAATTTTTCTATGCATAATACTCAACTTCCAAGTAGTGGATTGGTAAGATCTCTTCATTTTAGCTTTTTAAAGCTCTGATTGATTTTTTCAAAATTGTAAGAATTTTACAAATAGTATTAAATAGAAAACAAATGATAAAGAAAAAGCTAACAAAATTTACTTTCAGTGATTTAACTCATCTTAGAAACTATTTTTAAAATCTAAAACCCATCAAGATACCATTAATATTTAAGTATCTTCATAGAAAAATGAATCAAATAATTCGTAATTTTGTCTAGTCTATTAGAGCCTCCATAGATAAATTTCTCTGTCACGCCCAGTGTCTGAAAAATGTGAAATACTCAGCTATAGAAAAGAAAACATCTGAGCCACAATATCGTGATCCTCAAAATAAGAATCTTTGAGAATTCAGCTGCAAACTGGGTGCAGTGATACATGCCTTCAGCATTCACAGAGCCAAAAGCAGGCAGATCTCTTGTGAGTTTGAAGCCAACCTAATCTACAAAGCGAGTCCAGGACAGCCAAGGTTACATAGAGAAACCCTGTCTCAAAAACAAAAACGAGAGAGAGGTAATTCAACCATTTCTGTGTAAATGTTAACTCATTACATATCACAAAATATATTATGGTATAGATTATCATATTACTTATATTGAAAATGAAGATAAATTATTAGAGAATGAATTTTAGAATACCATGGCTTTAAATATTTTAATAATAAATAAAAACCTTTTTGCAATTCTTATTAGTGATGGTAATATTTCCAGTGACAACAGTGTGACTGAGCACATTGTGTCTGTAAAATGTTTGCTTTTATATTCTGAAATCTAAGTTGCAAATGACTTTGGACTTTGGTGGTTTCACACCATCACTGACTAAATACCCCAAGGCATAATATTGGATGACTGAGGCACATCGCTAATACGACTGAATTAGCTGGCTGTATTACTTGGCTAGAACTATTGTCATAACGCATCCCAGTTCTAGAAGCCAAGTACTGATCAGAGTTTGACTGGCTATTTCTGAGGCTGTGACATCATCCCTGGCTTCTCCATATCCTCATGTAGGCTTCCCTGTATCCATCTTCCAACCTGGCTTCCCCATATCCTTATGTAGTTTTCTCTGTGTTCATCTTTCATTTCCTAATTTCCTCCTTTTATGAGGGCTCCATTGTGTTGGTTGGAGCACACTCTTGTGGTCTCATTTTAAAGGAATTACCTCTGTGAAGACCTTAGCACAAGGAAAGGTCACCTTTTCCCTTTTCACCCAGTATGGACAGATTTCAACATCTGAACTGAGTGGGTGGGAACATAATTTAGCCCATAGAAAAAATCTGTTTTTTAAACAATTTTCTTTGACATTTTTATTTTAAACTCTTTGGCCAACTCCTATAAGACCCTATACTACTGCTAATGTTACTGCTATTACATAGTTTTATTATAAAAGTCTGAAGTCCTACTCACCTAGCTGTGCTAATCCAAGTGTCAAAGCATGACAAGATGCTGAAAGTGAGCAAACAGTGTGACTGTTGTGCAGCTCCCACCTGTCCCCTCAAGACCCCATGACCATGTGACATCCAGACCATTTGAATGCACTCCCAATCACACAGAGCAAAGCTCCAGCTGCACGTTCATGTGAGTCTTCCAGAGCTGGTGGACCATCCTGCAGATGTGATCACCTTGCTTCGGAGAACTCTGATCCAAGGCATACTTTCTAGAGAGAAACAACCTAATCATTGTCAAATTCAACTGAGAAAGTTATTTATAAAAAGGGCCTTTGGCTATTCAGTAGGCTATGAAATCTCATTGCAGTCAAATCAAATCCAAAATGCCCAAAGTGCATATAGCCTTCACTTTCTCTTTCTGTTTTCCCCGGTACACAGACATTTGATTGTTCCTTGAGGCTTAAGGCAGTGAACTTAGAATAATCTGAGCTCCAGGAGCCCTTCATTAGCTCAGGGTTGATGCTCTTCGATCCACACTGTTTAGAACATTTGCTGAAAATGTCACTCAGAAGATAGCAACCCTGCCTGAGTCATGGTTTTATTGAATTTGTCAGATAGAGTAATAAAAACACCACAAAGTCACAAGACAACCGTGATTTAGATCGGCAACGTAAGATGTCAATAATCTGTTCAACTCCGTAAGGCCAGCAGAGCAACTAATGCAGTCTATGCTATAGGCATTGACTGCAGAGGGAAAATGGACTATCACGTGTTTCCTACAGAGCTTCACGAGTGGAATCATCTTTGTATAGAGTGACTTTGGCCAAGTGTATTCTTGCTCTGCTGAATTAAAAGGACCTTCAAAAGATCAACAATGTCATAGTTGTATTAGTTACTTGTTTTATTTCTACAGCAAAGCACCTGACCAAAAAAAGCAATCAAACAAACAAACAAACAAAAAAAAGAATGGAGTAAATGTTTCTTGTGACCACAGTTCAAGAGTACCACCATGGAAGAAAATATGTTGAAAGTGCAGGAGAAAGTTGGGCACAGGACATCTATAGTCAGGAGAGAGAGAGATGAATACTTTTGGTCAGTTTGCTTCCTACCTTTTATTCAGTCCAGCCAGCGAGGCAACCATAGAGCAGCACCTCAGATCTAGAGTGGTTCTTCCCATCCAATTAACCTGATCTAGAAAACTCATTCACAGAGGCTGTCTGCCCCATGATTCCAGATCCTGTGAAACTGACAACCAGTATTAGACACCACAAGTCTATTTCTTGTCAACTTGACACCTTAACTTATCCCTCTGAAACCATAGACTTCCTACCTTATTTGTCACAGTGGACTCAAGGCATTATGTGCAAATTCATTCCGTCCAACTTCAAAGTCCCATAGTCTTTAGCAGTGTCGATGCTATTTAAAGGTCCTAAGTGTCTTGAGACTCAAGGCAATCTCTTAATGTGAGCTCTTGTAAAAAATTTTTTAAAACTCCGCGTGTTTACAATATACTGTAGCACAAAATAAACATTTACATTCCAACAAGGAGAGACTGTGGCATAGGAGAGAACGATCAGCCCAACAACATTAAAACCGAACAGGAAAAAATCAAATCCTGCAGCTATGTGTGCAGAAAGGAAGCTTATGATGGAATTATCTGGGATCTTTTTTTCTCCAGCCAACTCCACTCCATGGCTACAGTTGCAGGAGTAGAGATTCAAGGTCCAAATATCTTCAGCATCCTGGGGTCTCCATCGCAATGTTGGCCTCACCTCCACAGCTTGAAGCCAAAGTCTTTCAGTCCCTTCTTTCAGACACTTCCATCATGCCACAAATTATCTGGCATCAAGTAAAAGACTCCTCACACTGCTACACCATTCATTCATGCAAAAGCCAAATACATGGGCAATGCACCTAACTTCTACTGCCATCTTGGAATAGGGCCTGACCCTCTTGCCCCATGTATACTTCTTTAGCCTCTGTATTTCTTTGAGTATGACCCTGAAAAAATATTTTTCTGGGCAGTTGCTTTCAAGGAAGGACCCTCTCAGCAGAATTCTAAGCCTAGGAAAATTCTTTCAAATGAATTTGTCTTTTCACAATATGGAGCTTTGTGATACCTTTCCTATTGTCTCAGTGCAATGGTGGAAGTAATTTCTCACTGTAGTCCTGAATGAGAAAAGCAAGCAGCTGCTTATGTCACACCCTCAGTACTGTCCTGTCTTCCTCCACAAACCAAATTAGCCCAGTATTCTCATTACTCTTTACTCTTATATTCCGCTTCACTCATGATCTCAGAACAAAGAAAGAATACATCCAGATTCTTTAATGGAATATCTGACACCAGGCCACTATTCCAGTACAAGATACAGTATTTCTTTCCTCTGAAACCTTAAGAGCCATCCCTTCTTCATTACACATGCTTCCCTCAGCATTGTTTTAAACTCTCACCAGAATGGCCCAGGAAGCTCTGCTCACAGTGTTCCAGGGTTTTCATAGCCAGCAAACCTGAACTCTTCCACATACATCCAGCCAAACAATTCCAAATGCTAAAGGACCATGTAGTCAAGATGTAATCAGAGGAACAATCCTCTTTCTTATATCAGTTTTTGATAGTAACTCCTTGTCTCATTGCTGCAATGAAGCACCTAACAAAGGTAATGTAAGCAAGGAAGGTTTTGCTTTGGCTTACATCCCCAGCACAAATCAGGAGACAGTTGATCACACTGTTGAGGGAGATAAATGGTGTGCTCTGCTTGCTTTCTTCTTTTAATTCAGCCCAGGATTGTAGCTCCTGGAGTGTTACCACCCACCTTTGGGGTCTTCAGAACTCTGTTAATCTAGTGTAGATAATCCTTCACAGGTATGCCCAAGGCTTTTGTATTTGGTGGTTCAAGATCCTGTCAAATTGACAGCACTAATGTCACGGTGCCCAAATGCTGTATTTGTAAGTGTCTGCCAAACAGAAAGACGCAATATGAAAGAAAGCAAGAAAAAAGACCCTGCTGAGTTTCCCCGGTACCTCAGAGCTGGTCTTAGGGCTCTAATACAAAACAACAACAAAAGCCAACTAAAAAGAGAATGTGAGTAACATTTTTCACCACAAAGTACATTCTATCCTAAAAGAATGACAACTTTCTCAGTTTATCTAACTATATAAACACAAAAGCATAGCAAGGGTTGGTAAGATGTCCGTTTTCTGTGATCCAGTGTTGTAACTTATACTGTGTAACTCATACTTTACCCTATCTTGCTGACTCCTAAACACACCATGCTACCACTGTGTGTTCCTACCCTAGCATGGTAGTTTGTGGTAATTTGAATGAGATCTTCCTATTGTCTCAGGCATATACATACTTGTCCCCCAGTTAATGGTACTATTTGTATAGATTTTGAAAATGTGGCCTTGCTGGAGGAAGTGTGTCACTGGCTTTTACAGCAATAGAAAAGTAACTTATGTAATAGTTGCAAGTTAAGTTCACATTCTGCTCTGTGATACTCAGGCTGCTCAACTCAAGCCACACTGAACGTACCGTATCTCTATTTCACTATACTTATTTCTACAACCATGTGCTCTTATCAAAGCATGATTTTTAAATGCGAGCTTACTCTACTAGACTATGCATTCACTAGTAACAACAATCATAAACAATGAAAGAAAGAAAAGAAATTATATCATTTGTAAATATTGTAGTTTGAATGGGAAATGTCCCCAATATGCTCATATGTTTGGTCCACAGCTAGTCACTGCTTAAAAGGTTGTGGAACTTTTAGGATGCAGAAACCTGCTGGAGGAAGTAGGCCTTGAGGTTTACAGCCAGGCCCAAGTTCCTATTGAAGCTCTGCTTTCTGGCTACAGATGCAACGTGACTATCCGGGCTTTGGCTCTTGATGACATGTCTCTCCCCAATCTGAAGAATGTGTACTCTAGAACTATAAGCTAGAACAATCTTTATGTTGTTCCATGGGGGTGGGGTGGCCACAGCAACAAGAAAAGCAGCTCACACAGCAGGAAAGTAAATGTGGTTAAAAGAAATAAGTCAGACCCAGAAAACAAGTGACATGTTCTCACCCAGATGTAGAACTGAGATTTAATATAGATGATAGATAATATAGTGGATATATATATAGATAGTCATCTATATGGTATCAAAGCATAAGGGATGGTGTTCAGAAAGTAGACTGGTGGGAAAAGAAGCAAAGAAGGAAAGCAGGGTGAGTATGAGCACAATGAATGACACACATGTACAAAAGCATCATGGAACCTAATGTTTTGAACCAATACACCCTGATGTTAAGAAAGCACAAAGATCATATCTGACGTTTGTTGTTTCTGTGAGAACAACAGCTAATGCATTTAATCAGAACAAAAGAAGCATTTTCATTGACACCTCACAATGTGCCTATAAGTTTATCTGTTCTCTCATTGTGGCGTCGAGGAAAGTGAGGTAGAACAGTAAGTGAATTCTTTGTCAAGGTCGTAATGCTTCTTGCTGCAAAAGCAGGACATCCACCAGAAACTTTGTATTCCAGGATTAGTCTGTGCTTTCTCCTTCCTGCCACAAAGTTGCACCTTCTGAGGAAGGAAAGAACTTGGACCCTAATGAAGAGGACATAGAAGCAAACATCAGATCTGTGGAGAGGATCTGGATCTGAAAAGAAAGCCTAGAAAGGTGGTCAGCTACACTGCAGGATGAGTTAACTAACAAATGAATGAAAAGCTGCTAGACTTTAAACCAGAGACAGCAATTCTCACCCAACAATATGACCTTTGTCGACTTCAGGGGTGGTGTCTTGTGTCTCAATAAGCTCTGAAAGCTTTTGAGGATGATTTTGGAAAAAATGGTATATGATATTAGTAAATTCTCATCAAAATGGAGAACTTTGCCCTACTAAACAGACACTTTGATAATTCCGGTTATGGTTGAAGCCTTTTCTTTAAGTCTCCTTGAACTGGTCAAAGGAAAGACAGGAATCCTCAATTCCCAGTGCTCACCATGCTCTCTCTACCAAGCAGTTCTTCCAGGATTCTGGAGTGTTATGATATCCCAAGCAGGGAGGTTAAGCCAGTACACATACCTGGCATGGAATGCTGGTTCCTCATTCTCACTGCCTGTATAAACACTGAACAAGGTCACTAGCCTGTCTGTGCCTCAGAAGGCACACCTGTGAAATCTAGTTGATTCCAGTGCCTAACTCACAGAGTTACTGTGAGACTTTCTTGGGACAAAATAGAGATTTGGTAACTTGATCAGCGTGACTTTGTTTAGAGTCATAGTATCTCTGAAAGTCCCCAGATTTCCAAAAATTTTCAAGAACTTTACATTTGAGCTTTTGCTTTGATGATACTGTAACACGGTCGTGTCATCAAAATGAACACGAAACTCCAGCAGTGTGTGTATTTGTGTTCACAATTAGACGGGTGTTGATGCTACCTCACATTGAGCCAAAAGGTTTATAGCTTGAAACTTAAGAAAAGCACTGGGGAAATGATGGTCTGGCCTACAACAGTGCTGAACTCTCGTCTACAAATGTTGTACCTTTGCTAAGAATCATGAGTACCTCTCAGAAAATATGTAATAAACACTCCTTTATTGAATTATACTAAAAAAAATGAAGATGAAGGACATGAATATGCACACACACATACACAACCACACACAATAAATAAGTGTTAGGAAAAAACCTAGTAAATAAACTGCTCCTTTGTTAATTGAGTGATTCCAGTGGAGTCAGACAGTGATGGGTTCTAGAGAGATGGCTCAGTGATTAAGAGCACTCACCATTCTTCCAGAGGACCTAGGTCCAATTCCCAGCACCAACATGGCCATCAGTGATTTCAGTTTCAAGTGATTTAATGCCCTCTTCTGACCTCCATGTACATCAGGCATACATGCAGATAGTATACCCATGTACATAAAATAAAAATAAGTTTTAACTTTTTAAATTAAAAAAGAGAAATGACAGGCCAGCTGTGGTGGTATATACCATTAATCCCAGCACTCAGGAAGCAAAGGCAGACAGATTTCCCAGTTCAAGACCAACCTGGTCTATCGAACAATTTCCAGGACAGCCAAAGCTACTAAAAAAAAAAAAGTCAACAGTGTTAAGTCAAAATTTTACCACTACTAAAATGTGTATACTAAATTAAAACTTGGTAGAGTCACACAAAAATGGGTTATAAAATGTACACTTAAATACAGAAGGTCAGCAAGTGGTTGAATTGGTTAAAGAGACACTAAAGAAAGGTGAAAGCTGAAGGGCGCATTGCTGTGACTAGCCCGAGTGTCCTGTAGGTGGGGCAGTTCCACACATACTTTAGAAAAGTGCTATGGACCAGGAGGGGCCATCCAACTCCAAACAGCAAATACACAGGATCTTCTGGTGCTAGCTTGGCCCTTAACCTTGACAGAAACTCACCATAGCAATGAGTATCAAACATTTGGACTGGATTTCAGACTTGTGGCAGTCTAAAATTGGTGGATGCAACTGGCATTATGAAGACACAAAATAAGGACAATGGCAGCTTTATTTGAGGACTATTTTCTGGGTCCCGAGAATGTGCTTAACACCGTTCTACCATTATCTCCTTTCTATCAAAAAAAAAAAAATCTATGAGTAGTTACAATTAACACACTGTTTCATGGCAAAAAAAAAAAAAAAAAAAAAAAAAAAATTGAAACCAATAAAGTCTAAAATGACTTATCCAGTCAGTAAGCCAGAATTCTAGCTCAAGTAACTCCATCCTCAAACATCCACCAAGCTGCTCTGCTGTGTGCAGAGCCTGGGAAAATGTCTGTCTTCTGATAAGAAGAAGAAACCACCAGGATCTGGTCCAGTCGGGCACCAGCCTGTTTCATCATCTCATGTTGACTAACACCTCGCCCTCCCATACATCCCCATTCTTGAAGTGCCGTACTGTGCATCAGAGGTTTGCCATATACATCCTGGCTTACTTTTTTTCTGGATCCTTGTGGTCTGATCTCTTATCTCCACAGTAACCTGCCAAATTAGCCTCTCTGTGGATCACTGTGGGATCTTTCTTTCTCTCCTCCCTCTCAAAGCCTGCCATGGAGCTAGACCCTGGAAGGTCTTTCAGCAGTAGCTCTGACTTTGACACACAGCAGAATCACCTTAAAGTTTTGCTAAAGGTATCACTGAGCTCTGTATACAGGACACAAGAATTTGCTTATGATGCTGATGTCACATATCCAGGGACCAAAGCTTGAGAACAACTAGCCTGGAGCTTCACCACTCCAACACACTGCAGATGCAGTAACAGGCAAGAATGCAGGCTATCACTACCACTTAGGCCTTCCGTCAAAATCAGCATTTTAACACCATCCCGGGTACCTCTGGGGTTTGTTCCAGTTACAGATGTACAGCTGAACCTTCTAGAATGTTTTTAAAAGTACTGATGCTGACCTTGGTGCTTTCCCCTTCCTCGGAGATATTAATTAAGTAGTTAGTGTATGCGGCCCAAGCATGATTTTAGATTTTTCTGGGCAATTCTAATGCGCAGGCAAGATTGTGAACCACTGACTTTTGGGTGATGCATTGACATTCTCTTGCAACACATCAATTTATCTGATATGTTCTTCCAGGAGGAGAAAGAATGATCACAATATTTATTAAATTGACAAAGGGGAGAAAGGGAGGAAATAGCATTATGTGTGAGAAATTCATTTTGAATAAGATATGCTGCAGCTATAAAAAGCTGAAGAATAAAGTGAGATCAGAAAAATCATTTTTAATACCAACAAACAGCACTGCTGTGCTGATATGCTGACCCAGCAGAGGATACAGGAAGGAAATTCTCCTTCAAATGACTGCTTATTCTCAATCCGAAGTGCTTCACTTCACCTCCTTTCCCTCTAGAGCATTTTGCCTGCCTTGTTTTGGATTGTATTAGTTGCATTGCTATAGACAGTTAATTTGATTCTCTAGTTTTCAGTGTGTGAGGATTGAACAGGATCACACATGAAGTACCCAATTCAGGCTAGGCAATATGAGAAGAATACAGTGAATGGTCTACTTGGGAGAGCTGCTCAATCATGCATCTTCCTGTGACCATAGCTAGCCATCTGTAAAGCCCTCCTCTCACATTCTTCCACACTTTAGTTGGAGATTGTGCTGAACCTTCTACAGGAAGACACAGATACACTTCAGCTAGCAAGGTTGGATCAAGGCTGCACCTAGACCAAAGAGGCTAGTACTTGAACGTTAAGCATGGGAATTGTCCCATGGAAAGATTCCCTGCAGCCTTAGCAAGCTGTAGAGTCACCAGCAGGCAGCCTTAGTGTTGTCAGAAAGCTGAAGGTGGAGATACAGGCAGAATGGGTGCAGTGTGGCATTTCAGGAGCTATTTGCTCACCAGGGGAGTGGGTGGGTTGGAAAAGACAACACATGCTTCCACCAAATCTCCTGAGAGCTCCCTGGACATAGGAAACAAAGTAAAAAGGGGAGCATAAGTCATTTTCTTTTGCCATGCAACCCTTTTATCCTCCATGTTTGAAAAGATAGTTCTTCTAACAGCAGCTTTGTGATGTTTTGAAAATGCTCAGAGGCATTTTACAGCTTGAAGTCAATATTCTTTGTATACTGACGAGACACTTTGGAGAAGTAATTAGCTCTCTGCAACTAGTTAATTAAGAGACACTTGCAGCACATTGGCCTCAAGCACTAAGTAAGTCTAGCTGATAAGATGGAAATTGGCAAATAATAAGATATACAGGACACAGGGGACAATGTGTCACTAACTTAGGAATTTGTTTTCCCAATGAACACATAAGCCTGTCAGAGAATATTATGGGTGGATCCTTCTTGTGTTCCAATTACCAGAGAAATGGGATTTCAAATTCCATTCTCTTCTCTTTTTGTGTCATTCCAGAACTCAGGCTACTCACTGATGTCAAGGAGCAGGCAGATGTTGACATGCTCCTTGGAGGTGCTATCTGGCACCACCCACATTAGCAGACACCTTGTGTAGAATTTTTAAAATATTTATTTTCTCTGAACAAACACAGCCATCACCCTTGAGCCAGCAGACACCCTATTTCAGGGGAACATGGACTGGAATCCGGTAATTTGTCCCCTTTGGGAATGAACAGTCTGCCTGTACAGCAGGCTGTCATCCTTCACCCATCTTATTCCTCCCACTCAGATCAAAAGACTCAGGTTTGGAGAATCAGTCCTTTGCTCTGTCCTTTGCTCAGTAGTAGAGGTGAGCTTGACATGGCAAGGCTCAGGAGTCTGAATTTAAACCTACTATAGAAAAAGAAGGGAGGGGGGAATAAAAGAGGGTGACTTTAATTGGCATTACAGAGAAGGTACCAGATTATTACACCTTAACTTTAAAATGGAGGAATACTGCTAAGTACAATGTTCTGCCTGTTTACCTGCCCACAATACAATGGTACTTTAAGTGTTGGCAAGTGTCTTCTCACAACTACATATTCCCTATCAAGAAACTCGTATTTTTCTGAGAATCTGAAAGGACTTATTCATACCCACTATAAGAGTGTGATGGGTAAGACGTGGTGAACATAAATATGTGTATATTGGTAGTTATTGTGGGAATCTTTCTGGGTATGTACTCCAACAACAGTGAGAGTGAAAAAGAGTAAATGTATTCCCTGCTATAGTGAAGCCAGTATAGCTCCTGAAGGGCCTCAGTCCCAGGTTCAGTTTGCATTCTCATTTTATACTCTAAAACATAAAGGTGGTGCAGACAAGATAGCCAAATACATGGAAGCATATATGACAGCAGCAGGTGAAGGAAAAAACTCATTGTTTCAGCCATTTCTGTAGATCACTCTATTCCAGGTAGCAAGTGTTGTCAAATAGACAATACAGTCCATGCTTTAAGTAAATCACCAAACAAATCAGTATCTAACAATTTGCATTTTCTACTTTACTTAATATTCCTAAATATTACCTGTTCGGTCCATTTAATGCTACCTGTATGCATGTTATCAGGATCATCCGTTTGACATTGGACAACCAGTTGATATGCTCTTTCCTGGAGAAGGCTACCTCTCCCTTTCCCAGCTCTCCTCTGTGGCATATAGTACAGTGTATAGGGTTGAAGCCACATAAGCTTTTTTCTGTTCAGTTTGACACGTTCAATGGTGTCATCTTTGTTCATCTCATGTTTAGGCAGTTATGTTTGTGAGACTATATGGGTGTAGTTTCTGGTATTACTAGTAGACAATCTCTCACAGCAAACCCCATGTTCCTATTGCTCTTAGAATATGTATAGCCTCTCTTCTGCAATGTTCTCAGAACCTTAGGTTTAGGGGTACAAAAACACAATCTTAATATTTTATAATTCTACCTATTAAACCTCTGACCATGATCTCACTAAGTTAAAACAAATGCACTCGTGAGACTACATTCCATTTTTCAATCCTAGCCTGGTGTTTCTAGCATTTTCCACCCTTCAGAAGCACTCAACACTGTTTGATCTACATCTCCAATGGTTTGTCTTCAAAGCCACAAATCCAAGGGAAGGCATCACCCTTCTGTGACTCACTCTTCCAGTGGTAGAAACATTCATAGCTATTTTTTGGTCAATTTTGTTAACTAAGCATAATTTCCTTCATTGTAAAGTCAGCTGGGTCAAGGTCAATTCTGTCTGCAATATTAAGTTCTTCTTGCCATGTAAAGCAATATATTCACAGGTGTGTGAAGAAGGTGGGAAATTATTCTGCCTACTACCCAGGAAATCTAGGACCCCTAGTCTGGTATGAAAACGTGTCATTGATGTCATTAATCCTGCAAATAAGAAAGTAAATGCAATGATCAGAAAAGCCTGAGGGATTGGGGCAAAAATAAATTTCAGATTACAGAAAAATCAGATGAAATGGCTTATACCAAGCAGAAAGTGATACAGTAAAAGGGGAAACTTATTTTCACAGGGTACTACTTGCATTGTGGCAGCAGCCATGAATTTAAAGAATATTTAAAGAATATTGAGGGCCCAGGTGAATTGTCATTCCTTGATGCTATGCTCTTCTTCAACCTATTACCAAATTTTTATTATCAGCATTCTTTCTTCTAGCCTCTGTTGTCTTTTTTAATCCAAATTATTCTTAAATGATAGGTAAAAAGAAACAATGTATGTATAATTGAAAAAAGGTTGAACTTTTGGGGGTGGGTTGTTGTTCTCATTTCTCCACTAGGAGTCATGTTTAGTTAGATGGTGGCCTCTTCAGTCTCCATGACCCCTGTCACTAGGAGTCTCAGTTAGATTCACCCTCATATCCTTTTAGGAGCCTACCCCTGTCATAGGCCTCCAAGCATGTCACAGATATGTCCCCATCCAAGTTTTCTCTACTCTCTGTTTTCCCGTCCCTGCTATCTCCAGGTCTGATATTGACCTTCATTTCTCTCTCTGCTCCTTCTCTTACCTTGTTCCTCTCTTCAACCACTTCAGCTGCCTACAAGATGTGCAGGGTCAAAAACAGAACAGAGATTGAGAGAATATCCAACCAATGACAGGCCCAAACTGAGACACACCTCATGAGAGACAGTCAACCCCTGACATGATTACAGATGGGAGCCTAGCATAGCTTCCTCTGAGTTGCTCCACCAAGCAGCTGATGGAAACAGGTACAGAGACCCACAACCAGTCATTGGATGGAGTAAAGGGAGCCTTGTTGAAGAGTGGGGGAGAGGAGAAAGACTAGAAGAACACAGAGGAGACAGGAGTTCCACAGGAAGACCAACAGAGCCAATTAACCAAGCCCCAGGGGGCGCTGTGAAGACTGAAACACCAACCAAGGACCATGCGTAGACTGGACCAAGGTGCTCTATACAGACGCAGCTGATGAGCACCTAGATCCTCATACAGGTTTCCTATGAAGTGGAATGGGGGCTGACTCTGACATGAACTCTGTTGCCTGCTTTTCTTTTCTCTTGTATTTTTTTTGTTTTTATTTTTATTAATTACAGTTTATTCACTTTTTACCTGTAGCTCCCTTCCTCCTCCCCTCCCAGTCCCATCCTTTTTCCCCCTTCTCCACCTATGCCCTTCCCCAAATCCACTGATAGAGGAGGTCTGCCTCTCCTTCCTTCTGATCCTAGTCTATCAGGCCTCATCAGGAGTGGTTGCATTGTCTTCCTCTGCTTTTTGATCACTTTCCCCTGGTAGGGCTACCTCACCAGAACATAGGAGATGTGCTCGATCCTGATACAACTTGCTGGGGTGGAGGGGTAGGGGAACTTCCCTTCTCTGAGGAGTAGGTAAGAGGGGATAGAGAAAACAGGGAGGGAAGTAGGAAAAGGAGAGGAGAGAGGAGGCTACAACCAGGGTGTAAAATGAATAAATAAAAATTAAAATCAACATTTTCTTCAATCTCCTGGGTGGAGTTAGAGGACGTCTATGGTAGGCTCCCAAACTGTTCCCTCTCTTCAACCCCTTCCAGTGTCTATTCTGTTTGTCCTTCTGAATGAGAATTAAGTATCTTCCCTAGGGTCCTCCTTGTTACTTAGCTTCTTTAGGTCTGTGAAGTGCAGTATGCCTGGCGCTGCCTGGCGCTGCCTGGATGGCCAGGTACCAGAAGCTGGATATCTGAGAGACCTAGGGTGGAACAAAACACAACTTAAAAAAAAGTCAATGAAATGACCCGTAATGATATTCTGTTATACTCATAAATTGGTGCCTACCCCAAATATCATCAGAAAGGCTTCCTATAACGGCCGATTGGAGCAGATACAGAGATCCACAGCCAAACAGAACTTGAGGAACCCAAGGGAATAGAAGGACAAAAGATTGTAGGAGCCAAAGGGGTTAAGGACACCAGGAGAACACAGCCTACAGAATAAACTAAGCAGCACTCATAGGGACTCACAAAGACTCAATAGGCAATTATGGAGCCTGCATGGGTCTGTCCTAGGCCCTCACCATACATGCTGTTGTTACCTTGAAGATTTCGTAGAGCTTCTACCAGTAGCAGTGGGAATATCTCTCCTTTGTCTGTTCTTGGGACCCTTTTACTCCTACTGCATTTCTTCATCCAGTCTTGATAAAGGTTTTATGCCTGGTCTTATTGCATCTTCTTATGTTCTGTTCAGACATAACAGAAAAGAGGCCTACTCTTTTCTGAAAAGAAACAAAAGAACAGAGTATCTGGAGGAGAGGGTAAGTGTTGGGAGGACTGGGAGGAGTGATGGGAAGGGAGGCTGTAGTTGGGATGTACTGTATGAAAGAAGAGTAACAAAAAATAAAAGAAGAAAAGAAAAAGATGAATAAATTACAGAAATAAAACATGTAAAATCCTCAAATCTAAACCATGAAGAAAGGTGTAAAATATGTGAATCACCTTGTCTTACTCCTTCCACATCTCATTTTCTTTTCCTGAAATGACCACTTAATGAAGTGCTCCCTCCCAGGTGTATTATTTTTTTCTAATTAACTTGTTTTTTGGACTTGATCTATTCTTGGAATGTAGTAGTCCAACTATAGTTTTTAATTATCTTCATAGTACTCCATGGGGAGACGTGTCCTACAATTTACTCATGCATAAATATTTACTTGATTTCAAACCCTTTAAAAAAGTATTTGATTGTGTATCATTGTATAAAATCTCTACTAATCTTTCTTATTAATTTTCTAAAAGAAGATAAAGATTCCGGGCAAATCAAGTACATTTAAATGATGGGTGGAAACTTATATTCCTACTATCAGAGTAAAAATTTTCTCCATACAAACTATATAAAATCTCTATATTTCTCCTTATGGTGTCACAGAAATAGTGTCTAAGGACTCCTTTGACTTGCTTTTACCTGATCACCTACCAGATTGGACATCTTTGTGTTTCCTATAATTTTGTTGTATGATTTCCTTTAGGGCATGTTAAGGTTCTGCAGAGCCTTTGGAAGATAGTTATGGTGGCAGTGGAGGCCACTAGTGTTCCCCAGGGATGCAGGGAGCTGCAAGGTCAAGTAATTGGGGAGTAGGGCAGAACCATTCATCAGACTACTTGGCAGCTTTCTTCCTGTCCTTCTAGGGGAATCATCAAGAAGCTCCAAGGAAGTAAATCTGATCTTATTTGGAAAACAATTATGTTTGAGAAATACCTTAGGTTTCTCTAATTCTTCACATTGTAGGTGAGCTATTGAACAATATTCCCTGAGAACGCCCACAAAAAATATCATGAAACAGATAATATGAATTTTAGAATAAGTCAACACTGAGTCTACATCACTGATTTTCTGATAAAGATGCTGCTGGGATTGCTGCAAGAATCAAGTGGGGGAACATAGTAATTACTCAAGAATTTTTAGTTTCCTTTCTCCTTCTAAATAGAGCCTAGAATGACCCAGTCTCTCTTTTTATGCATGGAGCAGCTGAAAGTCTGTCTATCTGCTTAAAATGTGGACCAGGCCCTGCCTCTTGGTGTCTGGCCAATGAGCTGGCTGTACTGAATACTGAATTTGTCATCTGATTTTTTTTTTTTTCAGCTTAGGTTTAGAAAGATATTCCTGAAGTATGGTTACTTTCCTGGTGTCCTGTTACCTTCCTATAATCCAAAAAAAAAAAAAAAAAACTCATCTTCTTCTTCTGAATTTTAAACGCTACCCACGACTTGGCCATATAAGCCCTTCCCAAACCTACTTTTTTCAATTAATTTCCCCTATGTAGTATTTATGTCCATCATAAACCAGTCAATCTCCACCCATGCTTCTGTGCCCTACTGCATTCTGCCTGTCATTAATTTTCTTTTGCTGGAAGAGTGAGAAGATAACACAGAAGAGATTAACTGGCTCCCAATACCCCAGCGCTTTCTTATCTAAGTGCTGTAAACTAGAGTGAGAAGGAGACAAAGTTGCCTTAAAACAAAAGCACAGCTCTTACTCCTATCATTCTTTTTTGTGTGTTGTAGCTCCTGGAATCCTTCCTTCTCCCAGAGCTGTAACAATTTGTCAGTGTATAACAGCAACTCTTCAAGGGAGACTACTGGATAAATAAGAGCACAATATCCCTTTCTAACAAGAAGCAAGAAAGGAAACTAAACATTTCCACTAACTCCACAGGCCTGAGATCAAGTCTCAAACTCACATAAAATAAGCCAGATCTAATGCAATGATTACATCCAAGTAGACCAAAGACTCAACTTGAAAATTCTAAAATCTAGAAGAATACATAGGGAGGATCTTTCAAGGTGTTGATATATGAAGGAACTTTCTGAATGGAACTCCATTTGCCCAGGAATTAAGGTCAAAATTAACAACTGGGACCTAATGAAACTAAGTTTCTGAACAGCTAAGGAAACACTCAATTGAAAGATCAAGAAACCAGCAAATGAAAGGGAAACTTTGCTAGATATACAACAAACCAAGGATTAATTTCTAGAATATACAAAGACCCCCCCCCTCAAAATTGACCCAAGTAGAAAAAATAGTCTAGGTGTTAAAACAGAAACTTTTCGAAAGAAGAAAGAAAAATGACTAAAAACCACCACAAAAAGTTCTCATCATTCTTAGCAGTTACAAAAACGGAAATAAAAACAACTTTGAGATTTCAACTCACCCCAGTGAGAATAGCAAAGAGCAACAAAACAATTGAGAACAAATGGTGAGGGATAGGTTATAGGGAAAAGAGAACCCTCTTTCATTATTGGTGGGATTGTAATTTGGTGCCACCACTCTGTCAATCAGTGTGGAGAACTCTCAAAAAACTAAAAATAAATCTATCCTATGACTCAGCCACTGGCATATGCCAAACCACTCAATACCACGTTCATAGCACCTCTATTTAGAAGTGGACACAATCTAAATGTTCTACAACTGATAAATAGATAATAAAAATGAGGTACAAATATACTCTGGAATATGATTAAATTGTAAAAAAATGTAAATCAAAAAATAAACTTTGTAGATAAATGAATGGAACTAGAGAAGTTAATATTGAGTGAGGTAACCCAAACCCAGAAAGACAAACATTGCATGTCCTTTCTTATTGGTGAGTCCTAGCTCAAAATCATCAGATGTGAGTGTACAATTTGTAGTCACCACAGAAATCAGAAAAGTAAAGGGGGATCTTTGCCAGGATAGGAAATTTGGGGAGCAGTAGAGACACAATAGCAGGGTATAAGAAAGAGGAGAGTAAAGAGAAGTAGCAGTGTACAAATGATCTGATAGGAAAAGGGGTACTTGAGGTGCAATAATAGGCACTCACATGGTTGTGGTAGCCAACAGCCTAAGAGGGCTCAGGCCTTCTTATCTGGAGGGAAATCATGCCTGGAACTAGAAACCTAACCAATTTCCTGAAACTAATGAGGTCATGGATCTCAGAAAAGAAACTACTACTGCCACTTTGCTAGATCTAATTACATATTTCCTAACTACATTCTCAATTTTATCCTTTTACAAATAAAATGCAACTATCACTCATATTCAAAGAAGCTTCTCTTCATAGCAAATGGAACCTATCACAGAGAGCTACAAGTGGAATGCAGAGATCAATAGCTAGTGGGATGCCCAGTTCCAGTTGGTACATCTACCTCACTGATCACAGCACATTATAGAAGAGGGGGCTGAAATAGTGTAAGACTCGGAATACCAAGATATCTATTGTGAAACAATCTTTTGTAGGCATAAAGTTACTATGTAATTCAAATACTGATTTCTGTATCCCCCATATTTGGTTGCAATCCTTGATCTGAGACTCTCATGTCTCATTGTTGTGTAAACACTGCTTTCCTAATATGCCAATAAAGCAGCTTACAGCCAGTCACTGAACAGAGAAGAGAACAGAGGTAGACTTCCTGCCAGCCAGGAGAGAAAAAAATTAGACAAGACAAATGGGGATTCAGCCACAGGAGTGGTCAGGAGAGAGGATGAAGAAGGAGTTGGAGCAGGGTAAGCTACCAAGTGCAAGCATCTCTGTGATGTACGCTAGAAGAAAGCCAAATGAGCTTAGAAGTTAAGAGTAGAGTAATAGCTGCTCAGTCATCATATTGTGAGTCTTGTTACTAAATATAAAAGTCTCAATCATTTATATGATACAGTTTTATAAATGAACTGTAACAGTGTTTAATGTAAGTCGGAGCACAAATGAGACCTGAACAATGGTCATATCAAAAGACACACTAACACTCAGGGAAAAAGAGTTCACAGGATCCCACCCTAGACCAAGAACTATGGGCACCTAATGAGTGCTGAGAGACCTGGCTTCCCTGGGGTGAGCCCCCTAACTGGTTATCCAAAACAAAAGGAACAGCCTTAAAACTATATACATACAGCACACTTATCATGTGCATTTATCCATATATGCATGTATATGCATACATATGTAGTAATAATAACAAAAGAAAGGGTGTTACTAATATGACTGAAGGAGCGACATGGAAAGAGTTAGAGGGAGGGGACTTGGGAGGGTCTAGAGTGAGGAAATGTAAGGGGAAACGTGGTAGATAGGTGATATAATAATAATTTGTTTTAAATGGAGAGAGAGAAGAGAGAAGAAAGGAGTTGAGACCTGACCTAGCTGCCTATGCAGAATTCTCTCAGATAGCGAGAATGTCATTGTCTGACTTTGTGCTGGAATCACTGAGCTAATAGCAACAGGCTGTTGATAACTAGAGCACTTGTGTATCTTCTGGCAGAAGTGTACGTTTCCAAGCCATCAGGTGTAATAAACAAAGCCCACAGCTGTGTATCTCAGTTGAACAGCATTGATGTGTTAGGAATCCTCCCCCATCTCCAGCATATTCTACTTACAGCTGCATACTAGTACATTTTGAGAGGAATTTTCTTGTACAACTGTGCCTTAATCAAGAGAAGTCAAATGTGGCACTTCTAATGTCATTGTGTGTGTGTGTGTTCCAGTCCATGTGTGTGCACACACAATAATTTTTGGGGAGGGTCAGTCTAGGACTTTGCATATGTCAGCAAAGCTCCACCTTGGTGTCATATCCCCAGATTGGTACTTTTAATTTTAAATTTATTTTCTTTGCTATGAGATAAGAAATACTGTACACTTTTTAGATACTGTGCTTCTTTTACTTTTGTTGTTTCAAATTATTCTGAATAATTTTAAATGTGTTTTAATATTTTAAAATTAATTAGCCTTTAGTTAATAACTACTGTTATCTATGTTGTAACCATTCTGAGACATACTAATTAAGTAATTGAGTTTCAGCATTTCTTTGGCAAATTAAAACCCAGAAGCTGGGCATGGACATGTACACCTTTAATCCCAGCACTCAGGAGGCAGAGGCAGAGGCATGCAGAACCCTTTGAGATGGAAGCTACCCTGCTCTACATTATGAGCTTCAATAAAGCTGGGGATCTGTAGAGAGACCCTGTCTCAAAAAACAAAAGTCAAACAAACAAACGAAACAACCCAGAAATCTCATATGAATTGTTGTTAGAGCTTAGGTTGGATGTTCTTGGACTTTCTGCAGTTCTCATAAAACTTCTGTTGGTCTCAAATTCAGTTCTTTCTATCTTGAAACAAAGACAGGACTCTCTTCTCTTGTTATATTTAAAGGGCTCTATAATTGCATTGGAGGGGGGCATGCTACTTTAGAGTCATACCAACCATGTTTTCACTGGTTTAGTTTCCCTGGAGAAGGGAGGAACAGTTGGTTGCCAAACAATCCAACTTTTTCATTTGCTCATCCTGAGATCATGGGGGATGTTCCTTTGGCACACTAAGATGCTTCTTTAGTCTCTTCTGGATAATAGCAGGCATTGACATCTAGAAAACAAGAACATAGCAGGCTAAGAATAATTTGGTGCTGAGGCAGGATGCTTACTGTGATGTGGAAGTCACTGACATGACAAGTTAACCAAGAGAGTTCCAGTCACAAATGGCATGACAGGCTGCATCCATCCCCAAGTCCTGGGATGCTGTTATCATTTAAGCAGTTAAAACTGCTTTCACATCAGCATTTCAAATTTTTCTTTAAAAACTGGTGACCTAATACTTGCTTAAACTGAGAATTCAAAATGTAACTATTATTATTCATGTATATTGATTTATATAATACAAAAATTCTGAGGAATTTGTACGTCTGTGAAAACAAACCTTACAAAACTTATCCTGTTCTGGGTTTCATGAAAACAAGTGAGGGAGAAAATAGTCTTCAAGAAAAAAACTCCTCTTCCCTCAAGAATTATCTGCAATAAACTAATACAGGTTCAGTGGTTTAAAATATTGGCACAGCATTATTTTAACATACAAAAATGGGAGAAAATGAAATGCTACAAAATATATAAAATTCTGAAACAGCTGCTAAGGAAGAGATTTGAAAGGTTCAGAAGTTACTAGTTTAAAACAACATTTAAAATTTTAGTATAACAAATGTCTGAGTCAGTGAGGCCCAACCCAATGCCTAATGCATATAAAGGTTTCTGGTTAGTCAAAACTACCCTTTCCACAGTATTTTAAGGGGCATTAAATCTCAGATGTTCTCAGATTATTCTTCAGAAGAGTTCAAATGAAAAGCTTTGATAGTGATTGCTTTGAATGTGGAAAGATTTCCTTATGAAAAGAAATTTAAAGCTAGGCTGAAACAGTGACAGCAATGAGCACATCTATTAGCAAGGTCATTGATGGGAAGGGCGGTCTCAATGAGAAGCCTTCAGGTCCCCCTCCTAGACACATAGGTATGCTGCTGGGTCCTAGAATACTTCCAGAAAGAGTGCTCACAGCCTGTTCTGGACTTGTTTCCTTACAGGGAAATATTTCCATCTATTGAGACTCAATGTGTATCTTTTTGTTCTCTCTCTCCCTTTCTCTCTCTCTCTCTCTCTCTCTCTCTCTCTCTCTCTCTCTCTCTGTGTGTGTGTGTGTGTGTGTGTTATAGTACCTGATCGATACCACTACTACATCTGTTTCCTGTGGAGAACGAACAGAGTCCTGCAGCCTGGAGATGCACAGAACAATTTCCCTGTGTTGCCTGTGAGGCATGAGCTGCCAGTGTACTGACACACCTACCACTTAAATTCATCTTATACAATCTCTCTTTTGTGAGTTAAACCTTGTGTCATTTTTTTGTTTGTTCTCCTTGGTGAGAGCAATACAAAACTGTAGTGGACAGAACCGGTTCAGACTTCTGCTCCTGCAAAAGCCAAGTGATGCCACTTGCTTCATAAGCGCCCCTGCCTCATAGGTACGCTGGGATGAGAACAAGAGGAAGGTTTGGGGCAAGCTGCATAAGCATATGAACTGGCAACTTATCCTGTAAGAGCTTCTAACCCAACAGGGAAATTGCTTCAGTGAATTCATCTGGACACTAAATTTCCATTTCTATATAGAATTTCTATAGAGAAATCTTAAATTTCTATCTTGAGGAAAGAAATTTGGGAGTAGAATTTGAGACCTGACCTATGAACAAACCGCACAAAACTCTCATGCGATACCCATTACAGGCCAGGTAATCTAAGGGCCTACATCAGTGTCTTCAGAGGCCAAACTTCCACACAGCTGCAGCAGAATCTATACAGAAAAAAATATGAGTCTGGGTTTTCAGACCTTGCCATAGGGGCTTCCATCTTACTGACTCTATACTTAGTCTCATCACTACTTTTGACAAGCCCTATAGTGGGCAAAGAAGCTTGCAAAGAAAGGGGTAGATAAATCCAGTAAAAATCATGATCCAGTCACATGGCCAACCCTTGTGCTTCGGGATGCTTCTTCTTAGCTGGCAGTGGTCCAACCTTTGCTCAGAAGTCCTGTCCAACAATGATCAGACAGGTACCCCAGAAAATACATGGACTCTGACAGCATGCACAGTCCAAGCAGACAGGCAAGGCAGCAGATATGAATTAAAAGGTAGTGATTATTTATTTTTAAATCACTTATTCTTAAACTTCTAGGTTACATAGTCATTTTTTAAAAGGAAAAATAATTCTTACGCAACATAGTTTGAAGATATGGTACATGAAAATAGCAATGTCAACAACACAGCAAGAGCCTGTCCATCTGCAGAGCAAAGAGATGTGTATGAATATGTCCTGCCAGTGCCTTGGTTTAAGACTTCTAGCTTTCATAACTCTAAGAAAGTAAATTAATTTTGTTTAAGCCACCTTGTGTGTGGTATTATGTTATGGCAGGACAAACAGAGCATGGAGAAGCTTGCCCTGCCCCCTACTCTACCCCAGAGCCAAGTCCATTGAGGCACAGCCTCAAGAATTAAAGTTTAGAAGTATAGATTCTCCTAAACAAGAAGGAGGACCCTAAGGGAGTTGCTAAATCCTCACTCAGAAAGCAAATGGAATAGACATCGGAAACGGGGAGAAAACAGGGAACAGGGCAGAGGGCCTCTGAAAGACTCTACCTAGCAAGATATCAAAGCATATGCTGAGATTCATAGCCAAACTTTGGGCAGACTGCAGGGAAAGAAGGGGGATATAGAAAGACCATGAAGAGACAGGATCTCCACAAGGAAACCAACAGAACCAAAATATCTGGGCCCAGGAGTCTTTGCAAAGACCATGCATGGAGATAACCTAGAAACCCTGCGCAGGTGTTGCCCATGGCAGCTCAGCCTCCAAGTGGGTTCCCTAGTAAGGAGAGCAGGGGTTATCTCTGATGTGAGACAGTGTCTGGCTCTTTGATCACCTCCTTCTGAGGGGGTACAGCCTTACCAGGCCAGAGAAGAAGACAGTACAGGCAGTCCTGATGAAACTTGACAATCTAGGGTCAGATGGCAGCGGAGGAGGATCTCCCCTATCAGTGGACTGGAGAAGGGTCATGGAAGGAGAAGAGGGAGGGTGGGGTTGGGGGTTATGAGGGAGTGGGCTACAAAGTGGAATACAAAGTGAATAAATATATATATATATATATATATATATATATATATATATATATATATATGAAAAAAAGAAAATAGCAATGTCTAAAAGGAATTTCCTCATTCTTAAAGGGAACTCTAAACAGGTTTTATTATATGTTCACAAGCATGCCACAGCTGTGTATATATGGCTAACTTCCTTGTCTAGTCGTTTTCTTTTCCTTTGAGGTATATTCTTCTTTGTAGCTTGGACTGGTATCGAACTCCTATTTCTCTTGCCTCAGCCTGCTGTGTCCTGGGACTAAAGGCAAGCATCACTAATGACTCTTGGCTCCTTACCTTTTGCAGACCTAGGTGTATCCAGTCACACTTATCTACAGTCTTTCTCACCAGCACTCCATCTCCTGCACGCCTGGTAAGCCAGCCCAGATGCACACTGGTTCCTCTCCCAGCATAATGCTGGAAGGGGGTTGTGTTCATTTGACCTCCTGCTTTCTGACAAACTGCTCATCTCTGCAAAGAGCCTAGTCTTTGAATGGCACTGCACTGCATATTGTGTTCGCATTGTTTCTGTTAATGCCTGATGTCCCTCTGTGAGGAGCTAAGGAATTCGAGCCTTTCCTACTAATGAGAAAACTGAGACTTTAAATAAGGGTTGTAGTATACATAAGGCAACATGTTTAGTAAACGGCAGATTTCCTGTACATCCATGGTGAAAGCCTTTCTGGTCCCTGTGCTCTTCTGTCTGCTCTACAGCTGATGCTGTCTGTCCTTCAAAGCTGTACTAACCTCCACTGCCTCCATAAAATAGAGGGACGCTTCAGGCTTCACTGGATCAAAGGCAACACCAAAAAATGTATTTAAGCACATCAAAGTCTGGAAGCAAACAGTGAATCGATGAGAACATTTCATTATCCCTTACAAAAGGGGCCCTCAGGACAAGCAGCTCAAGAGCAAAGCCAGCTGAATACTTGAATCTTTTCCCAAGAAGGCATTAGCTAAGTCCTACTTTGTTAATAGTTAGGAGCATAAAAACAAATAGTGATAAATGCTTCAGAAAAATCACTCTAAATTTGGTTTTTGTCCACTTTAAGTGGAAAGTATTTGGGGTAAGAAATTCAAATTCGAATTCCCATCTCTCCTCTTTCTTATGTATATTTTAAACCTTCCTCATTACTGCAACTAACCCAATCTCTGCTTCTCAGGGCTTCACAATAAACAATCCAATGCTCTGGCCCCATACTGAAACTATTTGCTACTCATGCTTCTCTGGCCTGATCTTACACAGAGTTTCAAAAGCAAATAGATAAGTTGATGTAATTTACACACACACATAGACATACTTATCTATAAACCTATCAGCCCAGCTATCTACCTATATGTCTGTCACATGATAGGTGGCACAGTTCAACAAATATCTATAGTCAAGTCTTATAATCAGGCACTAGCAATAAAATTAGGACAACAAGATAAGACCCACAATACCAAATAATCAGTATTTTTAATGCAACTACCTCTTACCTCATTAGGCCATTAAAACAATATAAAAAAACAAACAAACAAACAAACAAAAACACTATAACACAGTTACTTTGAACAGAGTTTTGACCAGACACCAAGGCCCACACAGAAAACAATTTACTCAAAAACTTTATACAGAGAGCATTGGCAGAGGTCTCTGCCCCAAGACAGAAACCATTAGCCATGACGTAGTCTTTTTCCAATACCTGGTTTCTGACCTTAATCAACCTGTGTGCTGGCCCCACTAAATACCAGCTCTGCCTAGGAGTCTGCATATCTGCTCTAGTTGCTCCTCCTATGTGTGTTCCTAGACTTTGCCCTCCTTGTTGCTTATCTTCTTGTTACCATCCCAAGATAGTCAATCAACTCATATTGAGCCAAGCTGCTGCCCTGTAGCAGAGCAGTCTGCTTATAAATAATAGCAGATATAAACGTCACACAGGAACACACACACACACCCTTCTCTCCTCTCACACTGAAATTTAAAGTCAGATCAAGGAGTCCCCTCATTCAAAGTCAGCAAAGGATTTGGTGTGATCTGCTATGAATCTAGTGCCCCTGAGCTTAGGGCCTGTCTATTACACTAGTTTTTCTGAATATCAGGGTTTATAGATGATCTGTGTAGTAAATTGAAGCCGAGGCTGCACAACATGAATTATTCCATGAAAGAATTTATGATTTAAATAAAAGGCATCCTAATAAAGCAATAAAACTCTCTAAACAAGCCGTATTGTATAATTCCTGGTTGTAAATAAGTATTTATGTTTATAAACTTCATAATTTTATGTTGTTTAAAATTCCTCCTCCAAAACTGAAGAAGCTATGGGCCCTAAAAAACCTACATCTGTTCCTGAGGAGTGGAACACTGGTACTGAAGAAGCAAGAAAATTATTAGTGCTAACCCTGCTCATGACCCCAGCATGCTCAGCTGGTATCATGTCTTCTGGATCTTACAAGCATTCCTCCTTCTCCTCCTCCTCCTCCTTCCCCTCTTCGTACCCCTCTTCCTTCTCCTCCTCTTCCATGATGATCTCTGCATCTTAGGCCCTACACGAATTTAGTCTCTGCATTTTGGCCAAATGTGAGTCTCTGTAGTAGCCCTCGTCTTTTGTAAGAAGATGTTCCTTTGATGAGAAGTGAGAGACACATTTATCTGTGGGTATAGGATAAGTGTTTAGAATACAGTTAGAAGTTATATTGGTTTAGGAAAGTGGCAGGAGCAGGTTCTTCTTTGGGGTCTATGACTTCTACAGCCATATGTGGTTGTCTAGTTTACAGTACCAGGCATGAGTTCTTTCCTACTGAAAAGGCTTTAAACCTGATTAGACAGCTGATGGTTCAACCCAAAGTAAGTACTGCTATTGCTTTGCTGTAGACACCTTGCTGGGCTGGTCATTGTTGTGGTTCTCAAGCTTTTCACCTGGCTATAAGTATTGATTGCTCTTCTTCCTTAGAAGTTTCCACAGTACCTTCTCTTATGTTATACATAAGAGCTACTTTCTGGAAGAACAGCCATATCAGAACCAGTTTGATCTTTCTCAGTCCTGCGTCTCCTTAAAGATTAACTGCTAAGGCCAAAGTTTTCAGAATAAGCAAGGGAGTCTCACCTGTAGAGTAGGGAAATGGATATCACCTGTTGTGGTACTACACACATTTAATTCCTGTCAGAAGGCAGGCAGACTGTGTGTTTGAAGCCAGCTTGGACCACAGAGTGAGTCCAGGCCAGCTAAGGTTACAAGACCCCATCTCAAACAAGCAAACAAAAACCAAAAAGAAAAAAAAAAAGAAAGAATGAAAGAAAATTACAGGAAAATCCAAGATGGTGGCACCGAGCATACAGGGTTTCTGAACAGCAGCTCAGCAGTGAGAGCAGAGTGACTGGCAGGCCATACTGTGGACCCCAAAATCCTGTTATCTGTGTTTCTCAGGTGAGAGGAGAAATGCTAGGGTCCATCTTCAGGCCAGGCTAATACCAGAAAAAAATTCCTGAGCTCCTGCCAGGCACTGCTGCAGCCCTAGGCCACCCCTGTCAAACTCAACATCTGTGGATACCTTTCTGGTACCAGCAGCTAGTGGCTCCGACATCAGGTACGCTCACCTTCCCATGGAATGGATAATTTTCAGTACTAGGAGGAAGCACTCGACTCCAGACTCAGGGAACCACTATCACTGTCCTGTGACCCCAGGTTCCAAACTTAGGGCCCACTTTCATCCTCCCAAACTGGTGAGCAGTTCCAATCATAGGCCCCCTGATGCTTGGGACCCAAGGAAGAAACCCCAGACACTGCTCCAAGGTTCATCCCGTTTCCTTAAGTAGGGAGACCAACAGGACCTTTGAGCTCATAGGTTCTCTAAAAAGGCTACACCCAGTAAACACAGTGTCAGAGCAAACTGCCTAGGCTCACTAATCTCAGACCAAGAAAGTCGGTGGCAAGGCAGCTAACTCTGGGACTTCCCTTTTCAAAAGGAAGATCCCCCAGCTCCTAAGGAATCCACTGTGTCCCCAGGATCAAACATCTGAAGAAACCCACAGGTAATTCACTGAGAACTACATGCAAGTCTGAGATCATTCCCACCACTGTGAGAAGGGCTCAAAACATCCAGCTTCCTGCCAAGAGCTGTTCCTGCATCTCCAATAACTCCTGTAGGTAACAGGATCTAACATCCAACACCAGAGACAACCAGATAAAGGTCAGTGTGAAAACATAATCAACAAAAACCAAAACAATATGGCATCCCCAGAACCCACTTATACAAAGGCAAGCACCCTGGATGCCCTAACACAACTGAAACACAAGAAAATGACCTTAAATCTATACTTATGAAGATGACAACAGGGGAAATGAATAAAATCCATAAACAAATACAGGAAGATATGGTTGAACAGATTGAGCCCTTTAGACAGAAAATAACTAAATTACTGAAGGAAATAAAGTCCAAACAAACAAGTGCAGGAAATCAATAAAATTGTTTCAAAATCTAAAGATGGAGATGGAAACGTTAAAAAAAAAAAAAAAAAAAAAAAAAAACTGAAGATATCCTGATGCAGCTATCAAATAAAATGTTAAATCAAAAAATTCCTGACACAAAACATCCAAGAAATCAAGTACACCATGAAAAGAAGAAACCTAAGAATAATAGGAACAGAAGAAAGAGAAGATTCTCATATCCAACAACCAGAAAATATTTTCAACAAAATCATAGAAGATATCCCAATCTTAACAAAAAAGATACCTATAAGCATACAAGAGGCCTACAGAACATCAAATAGATTAAATCAGAAAAGAAAATCTTCCCACAACATAATAATCAAAACATTAAATGTACGGAACAAAGAAAAAATATTAAAAGCTGCACTGGGAAAAAGCCAAGTACAATATAACGGCAAACCTACAAGAATCACTCCTGATTTTTCAGCAGAGACCATAAAAGCAAAGAGGGCCTGAGAAGATGTCTTGCAAACCCTAAGAGACCACAGATGACTTTTGAGACTACTATAACCAGCAAAACTTTCAATCACCGTAGATGGAGAAAACAATATATAACATTACAGAAACAAATTTAAACAATATCTGTGCACAAACCTAGCCCTACAGAAGATACTAGAAGAAAAACACTTACCCAAGGAAGTTAACCACACCAAAGAACAAAGAAAAGCAGGATATAAATAACGTCACAAAACCAAAACCGAAAGTAGACTAACTCACAAAGACAGTACTACCACCAACATAAAAAAAAAACAAAAAAAAAAACAGAAAGAAAGAAAGAAAGAAAAAGAAAAAGGAACTAACAGTGACTGATCATTAATATCTCTCAACATCAACGACTCAACTGTCCAATAAAAAGACACAGACTAATGGAATGCATTTGTAAACAAGACCCATCATTCTGCTGCATACAGGAAACACTCCTCAGCCACAAACATAGATGTAACCTGAGAGAGAACTGATAGACTAAGATCAGAAAGAAGAGGAGAACCTCCCCTATCAGTGGACTTGGGGAGTGGCATGCATGCAGAAAGGGGAGGGAGGGTGGGATCGGGAGGGGAGGAGGGAGGGGCTTATGGGGGGATACAAAATGAATAAAGTGCAATTAAAAAAATAATAATAATTTATTGAATTAAAATATATATATATATATATATTGTGATAGGCATGCACATGTCTAAATGTCACAGACCAGTTGTAAAAAAAAATTTTTTTAAGTCCAATGGATAAAATAATCAGGAAACAATAAAAACTTCCACAAAGGAAAAAAAAAAGAAAAAATGTTTTTCGAACAAATGGACCCAAAAAAAAAGCAAGCTGGTGTAGCCATTCTAATATCTAATAAAATAGAATTTCAACCAAAATTAATCAAAAGAGATGAGAAAGGACACTTCATACTCATCAAAGAAAAACTACACCATGAAAAATCTCTCAACTCTGAACATCTCCACTCCAAATACAAGGGCACTCATATTTGTAAAAGAAACATTAATAAAGCTTAAACCACACATAGATCCTTACACATTAATAGTGGGAGACTTCAACACTCCACTCTCACCAAAGGACAAATTAATGAAACAGAAACTAAATAGAGAAATAATGACATTAACAGATGTCATGAATCAAATGGACCTAACAAAGATCTACATAATGTTTCACCCAAATACAAAAGAACATACCAGCACCTCACAGAAACTTCTCCAAAGTAAACCACACAGTTGGCTACAAAACAAGTCTCGCCACATACAAGAAGATTGAGACAATCCTTTGCATCCTATCAGACAACAAGGACCTCAATAAAAACAAATAGCAAAAAGCCTACACACACCTAGAAACTAAACAACTCTCTACTCAATGGCAGCTGGGTCATGTAAGAAATAAAGAAAGAAATTAAAGACTTCCTAGAATTCAATGGAAATGAAGGCACAACTTACCCAAACTTATGGAACACAATGAAAACACTGCTAAGAGGAAAGTTCATAGCACTAAGTGCCTTCATAAAGAAATTGGAGACATCTCATAGAAGCAACTTAACAGCATACCTGAAAGCCCGAGGCACACCCAGAAGGAAATAGAAGTCATCAAAACTCTCCCTCCCAAAAAGGCCCAGGGCTAGATGGTTTCAGTGCAGAATTTTACCAATCTTTAAAGAAGAGCTAACGCCAATACTCTTTAAATTATTGCACACATACACACAAAATAAAATAAAAGGAACATTATAAAATTCATTCTATGAGGCCACAGTCATCTTAATACCTAAACTGCACAAAGACCAAACAAAGAGTTTCAGAGCAATTTCCCTTATGAATATTGACACAAAAATACTCAGAAAAATACTCACAAACCAAATCCAAGAACACATCAAAGATACCCTCCACCATGACCAAATAGGCTTCATCCTAGGCATTCAGGGGTTTTTCAACATACAGAAATCCGTCAATGTAAGCCTACCCATTCATGTTTAAGGTCTTGGCGAGATCAAGATACAAGCCATATTACTAAACATAGTAAAGGCAATATACAGCAAGCCTATAGCCAACATCAAACTAAATGAAGAGAAACTTAAATCAATCCCACTGAAATCAGGGACAAGGCAAGGCTTCCTATTCTCTCCATATCTCTACAACATAGCATCTGAAGTCCTAGCTAGAGTAATAAAATAACTAAAGGAGATTAAGGGGATACAAACCAAAAAGGAAGAAGTAAAAGTATCACTATTTGCAGATGATATGATAGTATATGTGAGTGACCCCAAAAATTCTACCAGGGAAGGCCTACAGCTGGTAAACACCTTCAGCAAAGTGGCTGGATACAAAATTATTTTTAAAAAAATCAGTAGCCTTTCTGTATACAGAAAAGAAAATGGGCTGAGAAAGAAATTAGGCAAACAAAGTTATTCACAATAGCCACAAATAACATAAAGTATCTTGGTGTAATGCTAACCAAGCAAGTGAAAGACTTGTATGAAAAAAAAAAAAAAAAAAAAAAAAAAAAACCTCTCTAAAGTCTCTGAAGAAATTGAAGAAGACATCACAAGACAGAAAAATCTCCCATGCTCAGGGCTCTGTAGGAATAACATAGTAAAAATGGCCATCATACCAAAAGCAATCAACAGATGCAATTCAATGCCCATCAAAATACCAAACCGAATACAAGAACACATCAAAGATATCATCCACCATGACCAAGTAGGCTTCATCCCAGGTATGCAGGGGTGGTTCAGTATACAGAAATCCATCAATGTGATCCACCATATTAACAAACTGAAAGAAAAAAAAAACACATGATAATCTCCCTAGATGCTGAAAAAGTATTTGAGAAAATCCAACATTCATTCATGTTTAAAATATTGGAGAGATCAAGGATACAAGGCACATATCTAAACATAGTAAAGGCGATATACAGCAAGCCTATAGCCAACATCAAACTGAACGGAGAGAAACTTAAAGCAATCCCACTGAAATCAGGGATAAGACAAGGCTGCCCACTCTCTCCATATCTCTTCAACATAGTTCTGGAAGTCCTTGCTAGAGCAATAAGACAGTTGAAGGAGATCAAGGGGATACAGATGGGAAAGGAAGAAGTCAAATTATCACTATTTGCAGATGATATGATAGTATATATGAGTGACCCCAAAAACTCTACCAGGGAACTCCTACAGCTAATAAACACCTTCAGCAAAGTGGCCGGATACAAAATTAACTAAAAAAAAAAAAAAAAATCAGTAGCACTCTTGTATACAAAAGACAAAAGGGCTGAGAAAGAAATTAGGGAAACAACACCCTTCACAATAGCCACAAATGACATAAAGTACCTTGGTGTAACCCTAACAAAGCAAGTCAAAGACTTGTATGGAAAAAAAATTCATGTCTCTGAAGAAAGAATTAGAAGAAGATATGAGAAGATGGAAAGATCTCCCATGCTCATGGCTTGGCAGGATTAACATAGTAAAAATGACCATCTTACCAAAAGCAATCTACAGATTCAATGCAATTCCCATCAAATTACCAATACAATTCTTTACAGACCTGGAAAGAAAATTTCTCAACTTCGTATGGAATAACAAGAAATCGAGAATTGCTAAAACAATCCTCTACAATAAAAGATCTTTTGGAGGTATCTCCATCCCTGATCTCAAGCTGTACTTTAGAACAACAGTAATGATAATTTTCAAAAAGCAGCATGGTACTGGCATAGAAACAAACTGGAGGATAATTGGAACCAAATCAAGGACCCAGAAATATACCCACATACCTATGGACATCTAATTTTTGACAAGGATGACAAAACCATACAATGGAGGGGGGGAAGCATCTTCAACAAATGGTGCTAGTCTAATTGGAGGATGTCAACATGTAGAAAAATGTGAACAGAGTCTGCACAAAATTAAAGTCCAAGTAGATTAAAGACCTCAACATAAAACCAGACATGCTAAATCTGTTAGAAGAAAAAGTGGGTACAAGCCTTGAATGCATTGGCACAAGAGAAAAGTTCTTGAACACAACACCAACCTCACAAGCTCTAAGATCAATGATCAATAAATGGTACCTCATGAAACTGAAACTTTCTGTAAAGCAAAAGACACTATCAAAAGAATAAAATGTCAGCCTACAGACTGGGAGAAATTCTTTACCAACCCTCTCTGTGTCAGAGGGCTAATATCCAGAATATATAAAGAACTCAAGAAATTAAACACCAACAAATCAAATAACGAAATTAAAAATGTTGTATAGAGCTAAACAGAGAATTCTCAACAGAGGAATGTCAAATGGCAGAGAAACACTTAAAGAAATGCAAAACTTCCTTAATCATCCAAAAAATGAAAATCAAAACAACTCTGAGATTCCATCTCACACACATCAAAATGGCTATGATGAAATCATGAATTTTGCAGGCAAATGGTGGGATCTAGAAAAAATCATCCTGAGTGAGGTATCCCAAAAACAGAAAGACACACATGGTATATCCTCACTTATATATAAGATAGGATAAATATACTAAAATATGTACACCTAAAGAAGATAAACAAGAAAGAGGTCCAGGGGTAAGATGATCAATCCTCATCTAGAAAGACAAAGGGGATGAACATTGGAAATAGGAGAAAACAAGTAACAGGACAGTAGCCTACCACAGAAGGCACCTGAAAGACTCTATCTAGCAGTGTATCAAAGCAGATGCTGAGATCCATAACCAAACCTTCGGCAGAGTGTAGGGAATCATATGAAGGAAGGAGGAATTAGTATATCCTAGAGGGGACAGGGAGCCCCACAAGGTCCAAATATATCTGAGCACAGGGGTCTTCTATGACACTGTTTATTCAACCAAGGATGTGCATGGATATAACCTACCACCCCTGCTCAGACATAGTCCATGGTAGCTCAATATCCAAGTGGGTTCCCTAGTAAGGGGGACAGGAATTGTTACTGACATGAACTCATGAGCTTTCCCTCCCCCCTGAGGGAGGAGCAGCCTTGCTAGGCCACATATAAGGACATTGCAATCATCCTGAAGATACATGATAAGCTAGGGCCAGATGGAAGGAGAGGGGACACGCCCTCTCAGTGGACTCAGTGAGGGAGGGAGGAGAGGATTGGGAGGGAAAGAAGAAGAGGGCTACAGCTGGGATACAAGTGAATGTATAAAATTATTTAAAAATAAAAAAAAATATTAAAAAAAAGAAAAAGAAAAAGAACACATGCTGGAGAAGATGTGGAGAAAGGGGAACCCTCCTCCATTGCTGGTAGGCATGCAAACTTGTACAACCACTTTGGAAATCTTTCTGGTGCTTTCTCAGAAAACTGGAAATACAAGACCCAGCTATACCACTCCTGGGCATAGATATGAAAGATGCTCAACCATACAACCAGGACATTTGCTCAACTACGTTCATAGCAGCTTTACTTCTAATAGCCAGAATCTGGAAATAACCTATATGTCCCTCAGCTAAAGAATGGATACAGAAATTGTGGTACTTTTACACAATGGAATACTATTCAGCTATTAAAAACAAGAAAATCATGTAATTTGCAGGCAAATGGTGGGATCTAGAAATGATCATCCTGAGTGAGGTAACCCAGAACCAGAAAGACACTCATGGTATATACTCACTTATAAGCTGATATTAGCTGTATAATATAGGATAAACATATAGACCTAAAAAGCTAAACAAGGAGGTCCCTAGGGAGGATACTTAATTCTCATTCAGAAAGCAAACAGGATAGACACCGGAAGTGGTAGAAGTGAGTAAACAGGAGAGGGGTTTACCATAGCTGTCTTCTGAAAGGTTCCACCCAACAGGGGATTGAAGCAAATTCAGAGACTCACAGCCAAACTTTGGACAGAGTACAAGTAGTCTTATGAAAGAAGGTGGGGATAGAAGGACCTGGAGGGTACAGGAGCTTCACAAGGAGACCAACAAAGCTAAAAGATCTGGCCCCCACGGTGAGGAGGGGGCGGTGCAGAGACTGATGCATCATCCAAGGACCATGCATAGAAAGGACCTAGACAACCTGCTCAAGATGTAGCCCATAGGGAGCTCAGTCTCCATGTAGTCTCCAATAAGGGGAACAGGGGTTGTCTCTGACATGAACTAGGTTGCCTGCTCTTTAATCTCTTCCTCTTGGTGGGGCAACCTTGCCAGCCCATAGAGGATGAAGATCCATGCAGTCCTGATTTGACTTGATAAGCTAGGGTCAGATACTAGGGGAGGAGGAGGAGGATTCCTTTCTGTAGAGTAGGGAGGGGAATAGCTGGGGAAAGGGGAGGGAGGGAGAGACAGGGAGGAGATAAAGAGAGAGACAGAGACAGAGAGAGAGACAGAGAGTTGTAAAAGTCTCTAGAAGTGAGAAGCTGGAATTTGTTTATTCATTCTAGATTCTTTTTGTTGTTGTCATTAGATTGTTTTTAATGTGTAACTTTTTCCTTTCCTTGGACAATAAAAAACGCTGTATTATCAGCATCATTAAGGGAAAACTTCCACTAACTAAGGTCATGTTCAATGCATGTACTGAAAATGCTTTGACCACTAAGGCAAATGTTTGTCATTTCAGAGTGGGGAAAAGCAGCTGCTCGCGATTTTTCTCTCAGTGTACCCCAACATTCACAGTTACAGCAGTGTTTTGCTTTTGGTTGATCATTGTCTGACCTCACAACAGCCCTTCAGTGCAAAACTCATATGGCCAGAAGTGGGTCATAAATTCTCAAGAGACGACAAAGGTAAAAATGGCTGAAACTCTAACATCACTGTGGCTGCCTTACAGCATATCTATCAGCCTAAGTCTGTACAGCCATTTGTTTTAAGGCAGGAAATTTCTACTTTAACTCTCACTTATTAAAATAAGAAGAAGCTTCACACAAAACAGCACAGGTTAAAGAAAAAAAAAAGAGGCTATCATTGTTGTATCCCTGATCATCTTTCTCCAACGATGGTGAAGAGCCACACAGTTATATGATCTTAAGTGAAGTCTGCACAACACCATGTAACTAGTTCACTTAATTTATAAATGCCTCTAATAATTTGATAAGTCATTTGGTCACGTCTTCCTTGTTTCCTAAGTTGATTGGTCAGGCCCACATTTGGCATTATATTTGACCTCAGATCAACACAGAAACATAACAAAAATAAAAACTTAGGATAGTTGCAGATGTGCTTCAAAATATACATACACAGATGTGAGCAATAAGCCCTGGAGTCCTCATATCACATGACCCCTGGAGGATCATTGTAATAATGGCTGTCCCTGTGGAAATGTTCTCACTGTTGAAGCAGAAACTGCTGTATAAGAATTCCTTTGCTAAACCTCACTTTGCTACAGAGGAAATCTAATTAGAGGATTACCTGATTGTACACATTGATCTCTACCCTAATAGGTATTGATTATCTGACATGCCATGGCTTTCTTTTAGGTACACTGCAGAAAGAAGGCAACAGACATTTTTCTAATGCAAGGATAGCAGCTTAATCTATTACTTTACAGGTGGCAAAGGCAACCTGATTAATATAGTCCAGCCAGTCTCAGACCCTGGTTGGAAAGGCAGAGAAAACCATTACAGTACTTTACAAATGGCCCTGAGTCAGGAACATAAAGAAAGGATGCTTTAGAAAACAGCAGGCTAGGAGAAACAAACTGTGCTTCTATGCTCTTTAAAGTTTTCTGCTGGGCCTGAGAGAATCTGACATAAAAACAGATTAATGGGATAAAAAAGAAAATAGATTTATCTAATTCAAACTTTATATGACATGGAACTCTTCGTAATGAAAACCCAAAGTACTGGCAAAATTGAAATGCTTTTATACTAGTATGCACAGATAAGTAGAGTGTTAAAAATCTTCTAAACTATGTGAAGTTAATGAAGGTATGATTTTTTTTCGTGTGTGTGTGTGTGTGTGTGTGTGTGTGTGTGTGTGTGTGTGTGTACCGTACACGTTTCTTCCAGAGATGTTCACCTTAGTTTTCAAGAAGAGCCTCTCATTGGCCTGGAGCTTACCCATTCATCTTGGTGGTCTTGTCAGTGAGGAGCCCCTGTCTCTGTCTTAACAGTGCTGGAATAACAAGTGCGTGCCACCACACCCGGCTTTTCACATGAGTGCTGCAAACCAAACTTAAGTCCATGTGCTTAACTTGCAAGGACATTACCCCAGCCCATGGAAAGAAGTTTCTGTTGTTTTACTTCTTTGTATTAAGAAAAAAAAAAAAGACCCTCCCATTCTTTCTCTCTGAAACCACTGATTGCCTAAGTTCTTCATCTAGGGGGGAGAACCTTGTGAAACTTCTCCCATATTGTTGAAATTTTGTAGGTTATTTTAATAAAATCTAGTTGAACAAAATTCTCTCCATCTCAACTAGCCATTTGAAAATAAAAATGCCATTTTCTTCTAATACAAGAAGGCTATCTTCTGTATGGTGGTTTCTTCTGCTGCTCTTGGGTAGAAAAAAAAATTTGTATCTGAAGTATTTTGAGTTCCTTCTGTTTTAAATTACCATAATGCCATAGTGGCAGATTTGGGGATGGCATCTTCTGCTGCCCTCCAGGAGGGTCAGACAAGGTCAGTGCAGCTGAGTGCATGGGCATTTTCCTAAGATCAATGAGCAGTATTGCCTGCATGTGCCTTACAACCTGCCAATGGCTGACTTTGAAGATGATAGAATTTTTCTTCTTTGTTCATCAGTAGACTTGGATTTATTTTCCCCTAAGAATGGGTTCTACTAGCTTCTGGTTTAAGTCTTACTTTTAGGCAAGAATAAATATGGTCCACAACATGGCAGGAAAAATTTCTTGACTGTGACTGACAGATCCATGTCCGGCCCTCCTTCTCCCTTGGTAACCATATTACTCAGGAGCCAGGCCCACTGCCTCATTTGCAGAACAAGCTTTATAAGCTGATCTCACCATATGCAATATTAATAGAAGACAGATATTATAAGATATTGCAAATAATTAATGCCATTTTATGTGGGAAGCAAATACACACATATAATTTAGACAGAACCTGTATACTATTTGCACACAGAAGCAGAGAAAGGAAGCAATTGGTCAATTACTGCAGCAATTATTTGTATCTCCCAGTGAAGAGTGCACACAATTTCTGACACATATTTTACTCATCTGAGTGTACTACATTAGAGGAATAATTTATCTGCATGAATTATCTAATATTTTCCTTAACAGTCTGTATTGCACATATGTATCTACAACCTCAATAAAAACATGTCTTTGCATTAGGAAGTGTGACATAAAATCACAATATTCCTTTGGTATTAATTTCTAAGTAAAACCAGTAACTATGTTTACCCAAATAGACCTCAGAAGGTCACAAGACCTATCTGGATTCTAGCTAAAGGCTAAGATTCAGTCTTCCAGAAAGTAACTCTGTGCATGTCCAGTGTCTCTGCAGTGACAGAAAATTTCCTGTAGTTGCAAAGTGTAGCAACTTAGTCCCGTGGCTGCCCTGCCCAGACACATACATAAGGGTCTCAATATGTTACCATACCTCAGGTTTAGAGAAGCCTTGAAGAAATTTATTGCTATGCTAATTTCTGAAATTAGTTTGTGAAAGATATCAAAACAATCAAAAAATGACAGACTACCTTTGCACATGTAGTTTAAACATTTATAAAGGAAAGGGGAAGCTACCAAACTGCTATATCTTCTCTTTGAAATAACCCTATCTCCCTAAGTTTTCAGACCTTTGCCGCATCTCTCTGGAACTCTGCCCTTCTCAACTCACAAAACGCATTTAGCCTCAGCTATTCCTGCAACTCAGAGATGTCACTTAGCATGACAGCTCCCTGATCTCCATAAAGTTTATGGAGTTCATAAAGTTAAAGTTCATTTTAATAAGGTTTAATAGTTACTGAAGATTTTAATATGAAACCCTCCACTTATCTTGTTCTTCTATAGTTGCCTGAGTGGAAGACGGAGCTCTAATTCATGACTATGAAACATCATATACAATTTCACAAGTATAACCTAATTGCCTAGAAAAATAGTGTTGCTTCTGGAAGCACTTTCTGTTGAAGTTTTTCATGCTCAGAAGATATTGAACAAATGTGACAGTACAAACTTCTACCTACTTCTGCTGCTATTCCAGGAGCCATTCACAGCTCCAGGAAGATCTCGGGTCCAACATTAAGTCTCACAAACTTTGGAATTCAAATGTCTTATAGTTTACAGCAGAAGACTTAGCATAAACCTCCCCACTAGTCACAATCTCCTTCTTTGGCCTTAAAAAGACTCTTTATCCAAGCAGATTTATCCAAGGGCTACCCCTTCAACTGCTCATGTCAGACTCCTGCCATCCACTCGGCAATGTCCATCACACCCAGGAGGACCGGTAAAAACTATGTTACATTAGAAACAAGCATCTACATCATCACAAACCCATATAAGCCTTCAATCCAGTGTGCATATGTCATAATACACGCATATGTTATACTAAGTCATTATTATTACATATCAGGTTTATGATATGAGGTCCTGAGGCTCGAATGTCCAAATGCTGACATGCTATTTCTCCAAGAACTATTAATGTTTATAAAACCTAAGAAACAAGGAAAGTAAGTGAAGAAAGAGAGAAAAAAGAAAGAGGGAAAGAAAGAGCAAGCATGGTACTGTGAAGCTGTCCTAGCCTCACTCTCAAAGACCTTTGTGTTCCTCCTACTGTTATCTTCCCTTGTGCAAAATGACAGTGGAGGAGGAAGCAGTTTTGTTTTTATTGTTCTCTTTGTTCTTTCTGTTAAAAAGAGACCTTGCTATATATCTCAGGCTGAGTCCAAACTCATACTCTTTCTGCCTCAGCATTGCAAATAGCTAGGATGACAGGCATATGCCACTATGCCTGAAATGGATTGCTTCTATTTAGTGAAAAAAAAATGTTGAAAGGCTAATTTATCTCCAGGTTAGGAAGTGATGTGGATATTCAATCTTAAAATTCATACTTCAGAAGCATACCATCCAGATGAATGATGCTGATAATTTATCATAATGCTTCCCAATTAGATGTCATTCTAACGCGTGTTTGTACATGGACTTGGGGTTTCCACACCAAAGTCTTTTCAGGAGACAGTAGCTTTATTCCCTCTAAGCTTTTTTTTCCTTTAGCGTCAGAAATCTTTTATTGTCTCCAACTGTCCCTTTCAACCAAACCCCAAAATAGAGCCTGGGAGGAAGAAAATAGAATCTTGGAGGGGAGAAAAAAATAACTTAGAATAAAATCACATATATAACATACTGTTATTATTTAAGGAAATGAATTAAATTTTCTCCAGGTTTTATAAATAAATTAATCTTGACAGTTAAAGTTTTCATCAAGATCAATTTACTTTTTCCTTTTTTAATTTTTTAATATTAGATACAGTTTATTAACTTTGTATCACAGCTGTATCCCCTTCTCTCATTCCCTCCCAATACCACCCTCCCTCCCTCATCTCCTCCCTGCCCCTTTCCAAGTCGACTGATAGGGGAGGACCTCCTCCCCTTTCATCTGACCCTAGTTTATCAGGTATTTTCAGGACTGGCTGCAAAGTCCTCCTCTCTGGCCTAGCAAGGCTGTTCCTCCCTTGGGGGGTGCGGGAGAAGGGAGGTCAAAGAGCCTGCCATTGAGTTCATGTCAGAAATCATCCCTGTTTCCCTTACTAGGGTACCCATTTGTATACTGAGCTACCATGGACTACATCCGAGCAGGGGTTCTAGGTTATAACCATACATGGCCCTTGGTTGGATAAACAGTCTCATAAAAGACCCATGTGCCCAGATATATTTGGTCCTTGTGGAGCTCCTGTCCTCTCCAGGACATAACTCCCCTTTCTTTCATATGATTCCCTGCACCCTGCCAAAGGTTTGGTTATGAGTCTCAGCATCTGCTTTGGTACATTGCTAGATAGTCTTTCAGAGGCCCTCTGTGGTAGGCTCCTGTCCTGTTACTTGTTTTCTTCTATATCCAATGCCCATCCCATTTGTCTTTCTAAGTGAGGATTGATCATCTTACCCCGGGTGCTCTTTCTTGTTTATCTTCTTTAGGTGTATAGGTTTCAATATGTTTATCATATCTTATAGGTCTATATAAGTGAGTATATACCATGTGTGTCTTTCTGCTTCTGGGATACCTCACTCAGAATGAAGATCAATTTATTAATGAAATTTAATGCTCAACAAATTAAAAAACCTTGTTCTTGAGAATCACGTGTGAGCCAATGAACAGAAAGAATGTGAGCAACAACAGAATATCCTAGAAGAGTCCAGTATCAACGATGTAGAAGAAGCCAGAGACCTAGAGCAATACTCATGGCAACAAACATTTGTAAGTGAAGATGTGTGAACAGAAGAGTGTACTGTGGGGCACTCTGTGGCGCATTATAGCTTCCACAGGAGATGTTTTTGCATCTTCTTTATTTTTTTATTTTTGTTATTTATTTTTTTTTGGGGGGGTGAGGTTGAAACAGCAGAGGGAAGACATAAAGGAATGGGAAGATGAGTGGGATTCGGGTGCATGGTGGGAAATTCACAAAGCATCAAGAAAAGATTTCAAAAATATATCTAGGTACCTAGTCCATGGTTATCTGCACTGCCAAAATAGTATTCTCTCTGTGATCCTTTGTTTGACTAGAGTAGTATCCCAATGCCATTTGCCAGAGATATACCAAGAAATAGACCCCAAAAATACTTTCAGTGTCCAAATTATATCATATATTATTGTTGCTACAAAGAGACCAGATAGGGTTCCTGTTCTGAACAACACAAAATAATGAAACTGTGTAAAAGTAAAATGGTAGAATGAAAACATCACATGAAACTACAGGGTCAGTCCTACCCAGTTGAAGAAACTAGAAAGGTATGAGAAAGGAAGCAAAATTTAGTCTGGAAGAGGAAGGATAAGCAACACCTGCCCCAGAGGGTTAATTGTTACCTAAGACATTTGTTAGATGCTAAGAAAAAGTGTTTGAAGAAGAAACAAAATCATCTAAATTCCAAAGTAGTGAACTTAGGGAAAGTTTGAGATTCCCTAAAAAGACAGCGCAAAAGCAATTATATCATGCAAAAATATGGTTAAACAAACAAACAAAGAGCAAACTAACAAAAGCAGGCTTACGTAGTCCATCAGCACAGAGAGTGGAACTGGGAAAAAAAAACATGTTCACTCTTTATCACATTATAAAATTCTTTACATAAACATTCAGTGTGGGGTCTGGAGACGTAAGGGCACATCCTGTTCCTACAGAGGACCTGAGCTTGGTTCCCAGCACCTGTGTCGGGTTGCTTACAACTGCATATAACTCCTGTCACAGAAGATCGGAAGCCTTCTTCTAGCCTCCACCGGCACCTGCTCACATGCATACATATTCTCTCAAAGTCACGCACAAGTAAACATAATTAAAAATAAAATTAAACTTTTTATTTAAAGCTTGGAATGAGTTTACTTTGAACTTTGGTCTGAGACGTCTTTTATTTTTGAAATTGCAGAACTCAATTTTAATTGACAATAACAATGAAATAAGAAATAAAATGGGATGAAGATACTCTGAATCCAGGAGTTTTGACACGCCTGTAAGAATGATATAATTTGACACCAGTCTTCCTATTTATGACTCACAGACATGTGTAATTAGCTAGCAGCCAAAAGATTACAAGGATATCAGAATATTTATGTAGTTCATGAATACTTGGAAAAAACAAACATTATTTAACTGGATTATTTTGACTTCTCTTTAGACAGTAGACATAGAAAATCACTCTGTAACATTTGATAAGCTCTTGTCCATTCTTTCCATGTTAGCAAAGGCAGGAAGCTTTGTTCGGGTTCTGGGTGATTATGTAGAGAAAGCAGCCACTTACCTTATGTAGGCTGTACTAGCGTGGACAGTTCTTGGCATGCTCTCTTCTCTACTCATGCCCGCTCCGAGTTCCCAGCAAAACCCACTCCTGGTGCATAAACTTGCACCTCAACATCTCAGCCTCCAGCTATCATTAAACATGATACAATGCAGAGTAGCAGCTCAGCTATTTTTTGTTTAATAAATGAACCCCAGAAAATATCAAAATAAATGAGTTTGAGACAACAATACCTAGCAACACTATCAGCCCATTTGCTTGGTATGGTGGAAGTCCCCAGCAGGTATAGATTTCAAAGAAAACTTCCTATAGGTGTTCTCTATTTAAGAAAACAAACAAACAAACAAACAGAAACCAAACAACAACAACAAAACCCCTCATGTTTCAAAAGTTTCCACCCAGAATTTTCAAAAAGAACCTGGATGGTCAATTTGGTTTATGATAACCCCTAATGCTACACTTAAACTTACTGAGAAAAAAAAATCTCTCTGTGTCCTGAGGCTTCTATTTTGAGTTTCTTGGCATTATCTTAGCATGCATTAAAACTGTGATTTTTTTTTTTAAAGCTTGGACAAGATGCAGAATAATTTTCGGTTATGCATGCCTGAGAGGCAGAAAAATCTTTCAGAGAAATAAGGTTATAGGAAGGATTTGAAGTAAGACTGCTAGAGAATTTATTTTTAGTGGTTTGAATCTATGGAACAAAATTCCACAATGCTGCTCCATATTTCAACGCGTAAGCATCCCCAACATCTGTGATCTCTGCATATTTCAGTTGCATCTAAAGAATTCTTGTGTATATTCCTGCATAATTATGAAATATGATTCAAAAGCATTTCAGATTGCTGTTTTGTCTTCTCCCTCAGACAGTGACTAAATCAAGGGAGAACCCTTTCCAAATGCACTCTAATAACTACCCCAGTATATTTAATCTCTGTACAAATTTGCCATAATTATTTCTGTGCATAGTTTATCTACGCATTCATGACCAGAATATAAAGGACCTCCACTAAAAAGACAGAGATCAAAATGTTTTTTAAAAAAATCTGAGGGGCTGGAGAGATGGCTCAGAGGTTAGGAGCACTGACTGTTCTTCCAAAGATCCTGAGTTCAATTCTCAGCAATCATGTGGTGGCTTACAGTGATCTGGTTCCCTCTTTCTGGCCTACAGGCATTCATGCAGGCAAAATACTGTATGCTGTATAAATAATAAATAAATAAATACTTTTAAAACTCTGAGGGGGGGAACCCTCATTTGAAGATACTGGTCTCTGGGCTCGTCAGCCTTTCTCCACCTGAATCTGCCTCTCAGCAAAAATATGTCAAGATAGTCTCCAAAAACATTACACTAAAAAATATTGCTTCTATATATATTGGCATGATGCATTGTTTGGGAAGAATATCCTCTTATCCCAGAAGACTGCAGAAACTGTTCAGTGAAGAATGATGAAGCAAATCCAATGTGTCAAACCAGCACAGTGACAGTAAAAGCCGGGTTTACAGAAGTCTGAGGGCAAATCTGAAGTTTCATTTTGAAAACTTTTGACTCCTGAAGAGAATCAGTTCTTTAAAGAGAAAGAATAGTCTTGTCCTTCACAGAAAAATTGAAGCAATAATTTTTAAAATTATGGGATGATACTTTTTTAAGCTAATTGTGAAAACAGGGCCATAATTTAAAAGGAAACCTCAACAGACATGGCTATCCATGGAACTGATACATTTCTTGTTCTCTTTCTTTTTTACTTCTTTGTGCAGCTAAATTAAAGAAACAAAACAAATCTTTGCCCTTTCTTCTCTGGTCTCAGCATGTGCTTTGTTCTATATGTGACCTCCTTTGCGACCTTAGCTCACTTTCACAGCCTGAAGTGTGTTAAGACTCCAAGAATCTTTTTACCTTACTTTTACCTTACTTTCCACATGAAACCCACAATATAAAACCATACACATCAGCATGGGACAGTGGCACACATCTCAAATTCTAGAACTTCAGAGAACAGCAGAGGCAGAGGCAGGAGCTCTGTCTAGAGCTCCTCGAGTTCAGGCCAGCTTAATCTACATACAAATTCCAGAACACCGGGAACTATAGAGTGAAATCCTGTCTCAAAACAATATATAAGCTCACATAGTGAGCTTTTTACCAAACTCCAATAAACCTTCCTGATTGCTGTTGGATGGTAAAGGCACATTAACAGATTTAGCCACTAAACATTAAACCTATTAGTTTTTACCTCAGCCTTCTGCCCTGTGCCCCCTTAGATAGCAGTCCTTCTGGATGTGTCCATTGAAATATCACCTGAAATGTTTGTTTTTGAGTTACAGAATTTTGTGTGTTTTTTGTTTTGTTTTCTCTCTGTACCCTTGGCCATCCTGGACTCACTTTGTAGTTTAGGCTGGCCTTGAACTCACAGAGATCTGCCTGCCTCTGCCTCCCCTCCCTGAGTGCTGGAGTTAAGGCGTTTCTAATAAGCGTATATCAACTACTTAGGGGTACACAGACTGCATTTCTACTACACAGACAATATAGAGACTAGATATTTTCCTATATCTCCCTATATTGTATATTGTAACTGTACCTTTCATACCTTAGTGATAATCTTTGTCCTTACCTTATTTATCTACCTGAGTAAGGAGAGTAAATCTTTCCAATTTGGATTCTCCCCATTTCTGTTACTAAAAACCTCAAAATTTCACAGACTTCTCAGAAATTTTTCCTTACGTTTTTATGCTGTCTTGATTGAGTCGTTACCTTTCAATCTGTCTTGTATCTTGGTCGTAAGTCAATTATCCTCTGCCCTGCCTCTGTATTGTCTGCCTCTGGCAATGGACAGTGGGTGAGCTACATCACACCCACAGCATTCGCAGGCACTCCAGCTGAAAAAGAGGGTCTTAGAACGTGACTGTGCTCATGCTGTGCAAGTGCCTCTTCCCTCCCTTTCCCTTCATATCTTCCCAATAAGTCCTCAGCATTCTGTCTACTCTCTGTCTTAACCACTTCTTACCAAATAGCAATCACACACACACACACACACACACACACACACATCATATAGCACATATGTGTTATCACATATATCACGTAGCAATCTCTTATAAATCACATACATACTATGCATATCACGTAGCAAGCATATATACACGATTCAATATATGATCTCCATATGATATATGTGTATATACGTGTGTATGTGCACGAAAACACATATATACACTTTTATCACAAAGCAGAGTACCTTCTCATCCCGTGAACACTAGTCAGTACACTGAAGGCTCTACTTAGGAACCAGCTCAACTTCTTCATATTCAGTGAGCGTTATGGGCACTTTCTTTAACATTAAGGTCTTACCCTCAGTTTGTAGATAGTAACAATAGTCTTGATAACAGCCTGGGTTGTTCTGGAGTTGTTCTGGAGTTTCCATGAAGCCCCTTTGGCTAAGAACTGGTTTACATGTGACCCATTTCTGGCACTAGAGGCTTCATTTGGTGGCAAGAGATGTATATGCAGTTGTGGCTTTGTCTCCACCCTTATTTGATGATAACAGTTTAGATTTCTTTCATGTATATATACATTTTTAGAAGGTTCTGTTGTATTGTTTCCATTAGAGTCTTGAAATAGCCCTTGGTTTGGTTTCTATCTCTACATTCCCTCTCCCTGCCTCCTTTTTCTTCACCTTACCCATTTGGTCCTCCCGTTCCAGTCCCACCAACTTCCACTGTCCATCCATAACTATCTATTCAGCGATCTTGAGGAGCATCAGTGAACTAACCAGTAAACCCAGAAGCCTGGTTTCAGTTCTTAATCCTTTAGGCATCTCTGTTATTTGCTGCTGCCAAGAGCCTCCAAAATTGTAAGATTTTCTTTCTACTTTGCTCTTCTTGAGACTCTCCAATCTCCAAAACCTCATCCTGTTTTCTAGATACCTAAAAGTTTCAGGGTTGAACATGCTTTTTGTTTTCATCCCTTAAATATGAATCTCCATAAAATCTAATCATTAGCCTCTGCCTTCTCTCCGCATACTCCCTTTTAGGTTGCTTTCATTGCTTCACATGTGCTTAGCTAGAAAAACCTGTATCTTGTCTTTCTCTCTTATATCCAGATCACAGTACTAACCAACTACAAACAGCTCTGTTTAGTGTTTTGGCAGGACCTAAGACTCATATTCAAAATGTAATTTATCACCTTCTCCATGAACTTCTTTCCTTGACTGAATTTCCTACTTTATCAATTTTATAATTTAGTTATTCTATTACTGTCACTGAACAGTTCAACTGTTACTTCACCCATATTTCATATCATCTTCATTAGTGGCCTAGCTCTGTTTTTTGCTTCCAGTTACATAGCTTTCAGGTTTGGGGGCAAAGTCCACATCCTTCCATTACAAAACCCCTTCCTTATTTCTTTCTTCTGCCTCTGACCTTTCTTATGCCACTGACCTGGGCACCCCATGCCCACATCCACACTCTACTCATGCTAGACTGCTAAGCAAAAGCTCTCTACCACTGAGATATATCCCAAGACTAGTCTACTGATCAGTGATTAGTACTAATAATTTTACATTTGCTTTATTTGTAGTTGCATTCAATTTTTATCTTTACTCAATTACAAGTTTAAGAAACCTCAGAGATGGCATTTCTTCAGTCTATCTATTCATTCATATACTGAGAGCGTATCTATAACATATTTGGTTTAATCCTTTAAAGGTGCTATGACAAAATATTATATACTTGGTCTCTTATAACAAAAAGTTATTTTCATCTATTTAGATGTTTCAAAGTCCAAGGTGGATTGGCTGGTAGATGACCAGCAAAATAGTTCAGTAAGTAAAGGTGCCTGATCCCAAGGCTGATGAATTGAGTTCATTCTCTGGGATTCACATATTAGAGAGAACCATTTCTTGGAATGTCTCCAGATAAGAAAATTAATACTGCTCACTCTAAGATAGAGGAATGCATTGGTGAAGAAAGGTTTATAAACATTTCAGACAGGTCTTTATGGTGCTGTGGTTTGGATAATTGTCCATCATTTGTGTGTGTGTGTGTGTGTGTGTGTGTGTGTGTGTCCCCAACACCCACATACAGTAAATAAATAAATAAATAAATAAATAAATAAATAAATAAATAAATAAATAATAAATGTTTCTGGTTGATGCATGCCTAATGTGGCCCATTTCACAGTTCATAGATGATGTCTTTTTTAGTGTAACTTTACCTGGCAGAAAGAAGATAGGCTTTCAGGAGTCTTTTATATAAGGGTTCTAATCTTATTCACTAGGGTTTAGGGGATACTCAAAACACTTCATAAAGGTCTTACCTTCTAAGTATCATCTATTTCAATTGAATTACAATATATAAATTCAGGGTAGAGGTGCTGTAATCCCGAAAAATACAGTCATGTATAGCTTAGCAATGGGCATATGTACTGAGACATCTGTTGCAAATTTGCCGTGAGATAATCATCATAGTGAATGCTTCACACAAAACAAGGTTTTGATATATCATTAGGCTATGTAATTTTATGAGAACACCATGTTGCAAGCAGTTCATCATTATCCAAAATGCCATTATGTAGCGCACAACAATACTTATATGCCAAATACAAAGACAGCAGGGAAAGAAACAAACAACATGTCCCTGGATATAGAGTCAGAACTGGTATAACAATGAATGTTGTGTTTGATATATGTGTGGTATGCTTTGGTCAAAGCAATAAAAGTTCTACAAAAAAATATCACTTCAAATTTTTTAAAGGTATAGTAATAGCTAAAAAGAAAAAATGGCAAAGTGCATTTTGACAGAGAAGTCAAATAGCCCAGAAAATAAAATTTACAGAAAACAAGTAACTATACCTGGGTTGACTAGGCTCTGACTGAAATTTGGAAAGACAAGGATCACAAAGGGTTTAAACATCAAGACAAGAATTTGGAGTTTATCCTAAAAAGAGCGTACACCTTTAATAAGTTTTCATAAAGCAAATATACCTGTGCAACCAACACTTAGAGAAACTTCCTCCCACAATAGCTGCAACTAACACAGAGACTCACAACTGGGTAATGTGCAAAGAATAAGAAACTTTAGAGCATTCAGTCCTAAATGATGTTTCCATCAAACCCTTTTCCTCATGGGCTCAGGGATCTTTGTGGAAGAGGAGGCAGAAAGACAGTATGCACCAGAGAGGTGCATACAAGGTGAGGGCTACAAGGAAACAGGATCTACCAGATACAACAGAACTTATATGATTATGAACTCACAGAGAAGGTGGCTACACATACTGGACCTACTACACAATTTTAAGCTACATTGGTTCCCAGCCCTAAGAAGGGGAAATAGACACTGGCTCCCACCTCTAACCAACAATCTATTTGTGATTGATACTCAGTACCAAAAGAAAAACTAGTTTTCACTAATAGTTTTACTATTTATATTAACTATACTTCAGGATAGACCCATGGTAGTTGGCCAACACAAGACAAATTCAACTGTATTTTTACAAACTTTCTATCCCATTTTTCTTTATTTGAGCATTTCTTTTTATTATTATTACTCTTTCGCTTATTTCTCCTATGACTTTGTGAGGTTATTTTTTTTAAGTGTGTGCTTTTTGTCTGTCATTTAAGGAGAGAGAAAACATAAAGTTTGATGAGTAGAGAATGAGAAAGATCTGTGAGGCAGAGAGGAAAGAGAAAAAAAAAACATGATCCATTTTTTGTTTTGATTTTTTTTTTTCAATTATAGGAGCAAAAGGAGACAAGAAGCAAAGCCAATGGAAAGGTCAGGAAATATCTGCAGACATGTTAACAAAAGAGCTCATGAACTTGTGTAGAGCAGCAGATTAGGGAACAACTAAGAAATCAGTTTGCAAGATATCCAAGATGGCAGTGCTGGCAGGACACTGTCCTTGAGGAGCAGGACAGTAGTGTCGGGGTAGCAACCAAGAGACTAAACTCTGGGCCCCAAAACACCAGCAACTGAGATTCCCAGGTGAGAGAAAACCCCATGGGGTGGGAATCAATTGGGTCCATTCTCAGGTCATCCAGCTAGAACCCAGAAGAGTTCCCTGGTTTCAACAAGCACTCAGTCACCAGACCAGAGACACATGACTGTGGCTCCTGATCACCTTCCCAGACTGAACTGTGGGTACCAAAATACCAGAGACTGGGAGTTCCAGTCCTGAGAAAACCCCAGAGTGAAGGAAGCAAATGGGACCGACCTCAGGTCACCCAGTCAATCCCTGGAAAAGGTCCTGGGGACCCACAGGCGCACAGCCAACAGCCCAGAATGGGATACTCAAGCGCCAGCCCAGAGACCTGTTGTGTGCCCAACTCACCATCTGACAGAACTGCGGGCCCCAGGGCACCAGAGACTGGGTTTCCCTCTTGGGAGATACCCCCACCATTTGGGAAACAGCAGGTCTGAACTTAGAGCACTCAGCCAACGCCTTCCTCCCCACCCCCCAACACACACACATGGAAAAGTTCTTGGGAAAAGTTCCCGAGTTCCTGCAGGCATCCAGTCGTCAGCGTGGAGCCACTACCTGCTTGTGCCTGTGTGCTCTATGCGCCACCAAGACTGAACTGTGGACCCCAAAACACCACAGACTGGCTCTTCCTGTTGGGAGGAAACTCCAAGGTCGGGGGGAAACATCTGGTCAGACCTCAAGACACCCAACTCCAGAAAAGTTTCTGGGTCCACGTTCTAGCCTCCTGCTGAATACACCAGAGCTGTGCTTACCTGCTACTGATTACTGCTTAAGTACTGGGGCACAGATCTCCATGGTATCCCTGAGTTCAGCCCCCAGATATTGCTCCAAGGGGCAACCAGTTATCCCTAACTAAACTGACGAAACTGCAGGACTCCCAGGTTCTTCAAGAGGGCTATGCCTAGAAAACAGTGTAAGAACAACAGCAACAGCTCACTAAATTCAGAGCGAGAAACCCAGCAGCAGCGCAGGTGTCTCTAGGACTTCTCTGGATGAGAGGAGAGCCCCCCCACCCCGACTAACAAAAAAAAAAAGACCACAGTTACCACTCAGGTCTATATGCCTGAGGTGAGCTGTGGCAATTCCTGTGAAACACCAACCATTCAGTGACCATACCCAAAAAAGCTGAGGAGGCCTCCTTCAGGAAAAATCATCTTCCTGAAAGGAAACCAACAAAAGACAGAACAATATGGCATCTCCAGAACCCAGTTAACCAGGGAAAGCAGCCCTGGATACCCTAACATTAGTTAAATTCAAGAAGATGACCTTACATCTATGCTTATAAAGAGGATAACAGAGGAAACAAAATGTGTAAAGAATTAGAGGAAGATAAAGTCAAATCATGGCCATCAGTAAAGAAATACAGGAAGATGCAGCCAAAAAGTTTATGGCCTTTAGAGAAGAAATAATTAAATCACTGAAAGAAATAAAAGAAACAGAGGAATGTTCAAACAAACAGCTGAGGAAATTGAAGGAAAAACAGGAAAATACAGTCAGACAGGTGAAGGAAATGAACAAAACAGCTCAAGATCTGAAGATAGAATTGGAAAAATTAAAGAAAACACAAATGGAAGAAATCTTGGAGAAGAACTTAGGGAAGAAAACAGGAACTACAGAGGTTAGCATAACCAATAGACTACAAAAGACGGAAGAAAGAATCTCAGGTGTGGAAGATACAATGGAAGAAATCGATGTATCTGTCAAACAAAATGTTAAATCTAAAAAAAATTCCTAACACAGACCATCCAAGAAATACAAGACAACATAAATAGAAAAAACAAACAAAAAAAAAACAAAAAAAAAAAAACTAAGACTAATAGGAATAGAGGAAAAAGAAGATACCCTCCTCCAAGGCTATATTTTCAACAACATCATAAAGAAAATTTCCCCAACTTAAAGGAAAGGACTATAAGAATATAAGAGGCCCACATAACAACTAGACCAGAAAAGAAAATTCTCCCACCACATAATAATCAAAACAGAAAGTATACAGAACAAAGAAAAACTACTAAACGCTGCAAGGGAAAAAGGCCAAGTAACATGTAATGGTAAACCCATTAGAATCACACCTGACTTCTCAACAGAGACTATGAAAGCAAGAAGGGCCTGAACTGATATAATGCAGACCCTAAGAGAACACAGATGTCAGCCCAGGCTACTATACCCAGCAAAATTCTCAGTAATCATAGATGGAGAAAACAAGATATTCAATGACAAAAACAAATATAAACAATACCTACCCACAAACTCAGCATTATAGAAGATGCTAGAAGGAAAAATACAACCCAGGAAAGCTAACTACATTCAGGAAAACACAAGAAATAAATAACGTCACTACAGCAAAACTAAAAGTAGCCAAGCACACAAACACACTACCACAACCAACAGCAAAATCAAAGCATCTAACAGCCACTGGTCATTAATCTCTCTCAACATCAATGGACTGAACTAACCAATAAAAAGACACAGATTAACAGAATGGATATGTAAACAAGATCCAACAATCTGTTGCATACAAGAAACACACCTAAGTAAAAAAGATAGATATTACTTGAGAGTAAAGGGTTAGAAGACAGTTTTCCAAGCAAACGGACCAAAGAAGCAAACAGGAGTAGCCATTCTAATATGTAATAAAATAGATTTTTCAATGAAAATTAATCAAAAGAAATGGGAAGGCTATTTCCTACTCATTAAAGGAAAATTCCACCAGGAAGACACCACAATTCTGAACACCTATGCCCTAAATACAAGAACAACCACATTTGTAAAAGAAACATTAATAAAACTGAAACCACACATAGATACCCACACATTAATAGTGGGAAACTTCAACACCCCACTCTCAACAAAAGACAGGTCAACAAAACAGAAATTAAACAAAGAAACAATGACTCTGACAGAGGTCATGAATCAAATGGACCTAACAGAAATCTACAGAGCCTTTCACCCAAGCACATAAGAATTTACCGTTTCCTCAGCACCTCATGGAACCTTCTCCAAAATAGATCAAAGAGTTGGTCACAAAGCAAGCCTCAACAGATTCAAGAAGATTGAAATAATCCCTTGTATCCTATTTGACCACCACGGACTAAAGCTGGACCTCAACAACAACAGAAATAGTAAAAAGCCCACACACACTTGGAAACTGAGCAACTTGCTATTCAATGACCTTTGGGTCAGGGACGAAATAAAGAAAGAAATCAAAGACTTCCTAGAATTCAATGAAAATGAAGGTACAACATACCCAAACTTATGGAACACAATGAAAGCAGTGCTAAGAGGAAAATTCATAGCACTAAGTGCCTTCAAAAGGAAATTTGAAACATTGCATACAAGCAAGTTAAAGGCTCACCTGAAAGCGCTAGAAAAAAAAAAAAAAAGAAGCAGACAAATCCAAGAGAAGTAGACGGCTGGAAATAATCAAACTCAGGGCTGAAATCAATAAATTAGAAACAAATTAAACAATTCAAAGAATCAATAAAGCCAAGAGCTGGTTCTTTGAAAAAAATCAACAAAGATAGACAAAGCCTTAACCAAATTAACTAAAAGGCAGGGAGACACCATCTAAATCAACAAAATCAGAAATGAAAAGGGGGACATAATAAAAGACACTGGGGAAATCTAAACAATCATTAGATCTTTCTTCAAAAGCCTATACACCACAAAATTTGAAAATCTAAATGAAATGGACAATTTTCTTGTCATTTCCACTTGCCAAAGCTGAATCAAGAACAGGTAAATCCATTAAATAGTCCTATATCCCCTAAGAAAATAGAAGCTGTCATCAAAAGTCTCCCATCCAAAAAAGTTCAGGGCCACATGGTTTCAGCACCAGACCTTCAAACACGAGCTAACACCAATACTCTTCAAACTGTTCTACAAAATAGAAACAGAAGGAACATTACCAATCTCATTCTGTGAAGCCACAGTCACCTTAATACTTAAATCTCACAAGACCCAACAAAGAAAGAGAATTTCAGGCCAACCTCCCTTTATAAACATTAACGAAAAAATACTCAATAAAATACTCACAAACCAAATCCAAGAGCATATCAAAGATATCATCCACTATGACCAAGTAGGCTTCATCCAAGGCATGCAGGGGTGAGTCAATATACGAAAATCCATCACTGTAATCCACCAGATAAACAAACTGAAAGGAAAGACCACATGATAATTTCCTAACACCCATTCACGTTTAAAGTCCTGGAAAGGTAAGAGATACAAAGCATTTATTTAAACATAGTAAACACAATATACAGCAAACCAAAGCCAACATCAAACTAAATGGAGATAAACTTAAATCAATCCCATTGAAATCAGGAACAAGGCAAGGCTGCCACTCTTTCCATACCTCTTTAACATAGTACTTGAAGTCCTTCCTAGAGCAATAAAACAACTAAAGGAGATCAAGGGGATACAAATCAAAAAGGAAGAAGTAGAAGTATCACTATTTGCAGATGATATGATAGTATATGTGAGTGACCCCAAAAAATTCTACCAGGGAACTCACACAGCTGGTAAACACCTTCAGCAAAATGGCTGGATACAAAATCAACTCAAAAAAAAAAAAATCAGTAGCCCTCCTGTATAAGAAACACAAAAGGGCTGGGAATGAAATTAGGAAACAACACCCATCAAAATAGCCACAAAAGACATAAAGTACCTTAGTGTAATTCTAACCAAGCAAGTCAAAGACTTGTATGGAAAAAAAATACCTTTCAGTCTCTAAAGAAAGAAATAGAAGAAGATATCAGAAGATGGGAAGATCTCCATGCTCATGGCTTGGCAGCATTAACATAATAAAAATGGCCATCTTACCAAAAGCAACTGCAGATTCAATGCAATTCCCATCAACTTACCAACACAATCCTTTACAGACCTTGAAAGAAAATTTCTCAACTTCATATGGAATAACAAGAAACCCAGAATTGCTAAAACAATCCTCTACAATAGAGATCTTCTGGAGGGATCTCTATCCCTGATCTCAAGCTGTACTATAGAGCAACAGTAAGAAAAACTGAGTGGTACTGGCACACAAACAGAATGGTGGATCAATGGAACGGAACAGAGGACCCTGAAATAAACCCACACACTTATGGACACCTGACCTTTGACAAAGATGCCAAAACCATACAATGGAAAAAAGATAGCATCTTCAACAAATGGTACTGGTCTAACTGGATGTCTACATGTAAAAAATGAAAATAGATCCATACTTATCACCCTGCATAAAGCTAAAATCCAAGTGGATCAAAACCTTAATATAAAAACGGACACACTAAACCTGTTAGAAGGAAAAGTGGGGAAGAGCCTTGAACTCATTGGCACAGGAAAAACTTCCTAAACAGAACACCAACAACACAGGCTCTAAGAGCAACAATAAATAAATGGGACCTCATGAAACTGAAAATCTTCTGTCAAGCAAAGGACACTGTCATCAGAACAAAATGACAGCCTACGGATTGGGAAAGGATCCTCACTAACCCTGTATCTGGCAGAGGATTAATATCCAGAATATATAAAGAACTTAAGAAGTTAAACAGCGACAAATCAAGTAACCTATTTAAAAAATGGAGTACAGAGCTAAACAGAGAATTCTCAATAGCGGAATATCGAATGTCAGAAAAACACTTAAAGAAATGCTCAACATCCTTAGTCTTCAGGGAAATGCAAATCAAAACAATTCTGAGATTTCACATTACACCCATCGGAATGGCTAAGATCAAACATTCAAGTGACAACACTTGCTGGAGAGGATGTGGAGAAAGAGGAACCCTCCTCCATTGCTGGTGGGAATGAAAACTTGTATAACCACTTTGGAAATCAATCTGGCGCTTTCTCAGACAATTAGGAATAGTGCTACCTGATGATCCAGCTATACCACTCCTTGGCATATATCCAAAATATGCTCAAGTATACAACAAGGACATTTGCTCAACCATGTTTGTAGCAGCTCTATTTGTAATAGTCAGAAGCTGGAAACAACCTAGATTCCCTCAGTTGAGGAATGGTTATAGAAATTGTGGTGCATTTACACAATGGAATACTACTCAGCTATTAAAAACAAGAAAATCATAAAATTTGCAAGGCAAATGGTGGAATCTAGAAATTATCATCCTGAGTGAGGTATCCCAGAAGCAGAAAGACACATATAGTATATACTCACTTATAAGTGTATATTAGGCATATAATATAGGATAATCATAATAAAATCTGTAAACCTAAAGAAGCCAATTAAGAAGGAGGAACCTGGGTAAGATGCTCAATCTTCATTCAGAAAGGCAAACTAGATGGACATTGGAAGATGGAGAAAACAGGGAACAGGAAAGGCGTCTACCACAGAGGGCCTCTGAAAGTCTCTACCCAGCAGGGTATCAAAACATATGCTGAGATTCATAGCCAAACTTTTGGCAGATTGCAGGAAATCATATGAAAGAAGGAGGGAAGAGGATCTCCACAAGGAGAGCAACAGAACCAAAATATCTGGGCACAGGGGTCTTTCTGACACTGATAGTCCAAACAAGGACCATGCATGGATATAATTTTCAACCTCAGCACAGATGTAGCCCATGGGAGCTCAGTGTCCAAGAGGGTTTCTCAATAATAGGAACAGGGACTGTCTCTGACATGAACTCAGTGGCTGGCTCTTTGATCACTGCCTTCTGATGGGGGAGCAGCCTTACCAGGCCACAGAGGAAGACAAAGAAGCCAATTCTGATGAGACCTGATAGACTAGGGTCAGATAGAAGGGAAGGAGGATCTCCCCTATCATTGGACTGGGGGAGGGGCATAGGAAAAGAAGAGGGATGGAGGATGGGAGTGGGAGGGAATGGGGGAGTGGGCTACAGCTAGAAAAGAAAGAAAGAAATCAGTTTGCTTTAATCAACGAGCAAGTCTGCCTAGAAAGAGAGGGAACTATTTACATGGACCCAGCTGGATTTCCAAAATTGCTGCAGCTTGGGTTTTGCTCTTTGTGTTTGAATATTCTTCTAACTTCTAAATGGGTACACTATTGCAATACTCTGGTAGGAGTGAGTATTGAAAACTTGTATTCTTAATTTCACAAGTCTTTGGAATAGGATTCATGTCCATGATCCTTTACGTGCATTTCATCTACATCTAGGTTTTTTTATGTAAGGTCTTACTGTGTATCCATGGCTGGGCATGAACTCACAGAGATCTGCCTGCCTCTGCACCTTGAGTACTGGGATTAAAGGTGTGAGCAGCATGTCTGGCCAAGGTGATATATTTTATCTTGAACTAGAATTAAAGGAGGTCTTAATAGGGAAGAATGAGCATATTTTGCATATAGAAGGGATTCAATGAAATACAGCCATAGGGAAAGCTGAGAGAACTAAAAGTTGACATTTTTGACTCTGTAATTCCTCTCCTCAAGTGGTAGATTCTATCTCTTCAGTCCTTTAATCTAGGCTAAACTTCAACATAGGTTATCATGTACATTGCCAGCAGGGAAGTGTGCATTTTGGAAGTCGGCCTCTAGGGACAGTTTCCCATTCTTGTTTTCTTGAAGTATTTCCAGATAAGCAAAGTAATACTGTTTACTATAAGACAAAAGAATGTGTTGAGAGAGAAAGGCTCATAAACACATCAAATGTCCTTGTGCTAAAGCCTTGGTTCTCAGTCTCTGAATCTGTTGGGAGGCAGTAGGAACTTCCATGTGGAATCTTTAGGGTGTTGGAGGAGTACAATAGATTGAAGTAGTGTAGCCTTGTCTTCTTCCTCTTTCTTTCTTGCTCTTTTCTTCCTTCCTTCCTTCCTTCCTTCCTTCCTTCCTTTCTTCCTTCCTTTCTTCTTTTCTTTCTTGTGAATCTATTGTGCAGTGCTTTCGTCTGAATTGAAACATTCACTCATGGAAGAAGGAGGAGAACATAAGACATAAGAAGTACCTAAAACGTATAATACTTAGAAATCAAAATGGCTCTACAGCCATTTCCACTGACCCTTCTGCAGAAGGCATTTGACTCTGCCAATTCTATATGGTATGACTGCCCAAATTTAAAATCCTTACCGCCACCTATATATCAACAGCCAGTATCCCACATAGGGCCTGTTTGCTCAAGTCACTCATGTTTCGCATCAAGTTTTTTATGGTTACGTTTGATTGGTAGAATATGGGTCACATGCCTGAGTATGAGCTGCGAGGGCCACTGAGGAATTTGATTTGTGTCTTTGGGATGTCTGTGTTAGAAGGTGGAATCTTAATTGGAAAAGTTCCCAAATATGTCAAGTATTTGACCTATGATGTTCATTTCTTTACATAATGTCCATAGTGTCTCACATTCTGTGATCTAGCTAAGAATTGATTTGAATACCTATTTTTAACACATAAAAAGCAGGGAGTCCAACAAATAAAATGGAAAGTCTTTATCTTTAAGCACACAAAAGCTAAGGTCTCTTTAAAAACTGTGAACCCTTTTGTGGTAGTTTGATGAAAATAATTGGACATCAAAAATAATTGATAGAACTTTTTGGAATGGATTAGAAGAGGGAACTTGCTGGAGGAGAGGTGTGACTTGGGGCAGTCTTAGAGGTTACAAAGTCCCATGCCATTCTCAGCTAGCTGTCTCTTCTCTCTTCAAGTCCCTCTCCTTCCTCCTCCCTACTCCCACCTCTGCCTCAGACTTTCAGATCAGTATTAAAGTTCTTAGCTACTGCTCCTGTACCACACCTGCCTGCTTGCTGTCATTCTCCTCAGCATGATGATCACAGACTCTAACCCTCTGGGACCATGTGTCTCCAAACTAAATGCTGTCTTTTATAAAGTTATCTAGGTCATGGTGTTTTGTCACAGCAATAGACAAAAGGTATCCTGAGAAGGTTTAGCTTTAACATATGACATTGTTTTAAAAAAATGGTTAGGCCAATATTATATAAAATATTCTTTTCTCCAAGCTAACCAACCTGGATAGCAACTTTCTCCAGTTAGTGGACACTATTATTTATTTTGAGTTGAATAATAGTTTATCTTTCTCTTTTCTATTCACACTAAACAGTTTGGGGGGTGCTGTGCATCATTCTGTCTGCTCTTAATGCTGGTTTGTGAATAAAATTAGGTCAAATGCTTCCTAGTCTAATGCAGTGTTCCTAGCAGCACCTTTCTGTCTTCCCAGCACTTTCTGGGAAGACAGAAAGGTGCTCTGTTGTATCTGATAAGAAGCCAGTGGTCATGCAAGCTACAGAGCCCTCAAAATGCAGCTGGTGGCCATCACGATAATAAATTGTTTTGGTTTATTTTAAATATAGAAATGTAAATTTAAATGGTAACATACAGATTGTGTATGTCAATATCAAATTTGACAGTGTAAGTCTAACACCTCAGTGTTCAGGAAGCAACTCTTGACTTTTCAATCTGGAACACTCTTATATATTGCTCTTCATTTAAAATATTATTTTTAATATATGGGAAGTGGTCACTTTTTGTTTCTTTAACATTCATTCACAGTCCCTTAAAAAGAATGGCATGACTGCATCTTTTGTTGGAATCAGTGAGAATGACATACATCTAAAAACAAAATCATGTTGCTGTAGATAAACAACTCAGGCTCCTTAGCCATCCCAGTCTCTTCCAGCTAAATAATTTGGCAGTTAATTGTATATTGCACCCCATAACTCCATCTGAAGGTCCCTGTTCTACCAGAGTCCATGCTTTACCTTGAACCCCAGCTAAGACTCTACTCACAGACCATTAACAACTCCTCAGAGCCTGCCCAGATTTTCATCTATAGCCCTCTCTCCCCTCATTACCACATCATGGCACACAACTCCAAGAAAAGTCCTCTGATCTACCACAGGCTACACCATTTCCAAGAACCCAGAATACCAGAGGCAATACCACCACCCAGCACCCAGAAACCCAAAAGCTATGAGGCTTTCTAGAATACCAATGGAGGGTCACTACTGCAACACAGAACTTGCTGGCCACCACAACCACAGGGTGCTCAGTCCAGAAGACGTGAGAGAAAACAGAAACCAAAGGAAAAAACATGTATCCAACAAAGACAAACTCAGAAATCTGCACCTAAACCAGTAATGTCTGACAACAAAACCAGATGCCCAGAAACTATAAGTAAGCAAACACCAACCACCAGGGCACTGTGTCACCAAAGTAGACCGACTATCTTACTACCGCAAGTCCTGAATACTCCAACACAGCTGAAGCACAAGAAAACAACCATAAGTCGACTTTTTGAAAACAATAAGGTTTTTAAAGAGGAAATTAATAAATCCTTCAAAAAAAAAGACAAGAAAAAACAAACAGATGAAGGAAATGAATAAAACAGCTCAATACATGCAAACAGAACAGAAGCAATAAATGAACACAAAATGAGGGAATTTTGGAGTTGGAAAATCTAGGAACTACAGAGGCAAGCATCACCAACAGAATATAAGAAATGGAGGAAAGAATCTCAGGCATAGAAAATGTACTAGAAGAAATTCATACATTTGTCAAAAAAAAAGTTAAATCTAAAAAATTCTTAGCAGAAAACATTCAGGATATCTATCATACTATGAAAAAAAAAAACAAAACCTAAGACTAATAAAAAATAGAAGAAGGAGAAGAATCCCAGTTCAAAGACCTAGAAAATATTTTAACAGAATCATAGAAGAAAACTTTTCTAACCTAAAGAATGATATGCCTATAAAAGTAGAAGCTTAAAGTACAGCAAATAGATTAGAAGAAAAAAAAAGTTCTTTGCTACATAATAATCAAAACACTAAACATAAAGAACAAGAAAATAATATTAAAATCTTCAAGGAAAAAAGCCAAGGAACATACAAAGTCAAACATATAAGAATTACACACAACTTCACAACACAGACTTTAAAAGGCAGAAAAATCTGGGTAGATGTCCTGCAGACTATAAAAGACCACATATGCCAACCCAGACTACTATACCCAGCAAAACTTTCGTTCACCATGAATAATATATATATATATATTTCATGATAAAATAAAATTTAAAAAATATGTGTCCACAAATCCAGCCCTACAGAAGATACTGTAAGAAAAGGTCCAACGTCAAGAGGGTAACTATACCTATCAAAATCTAGGAAATAAATAATCTCACACCATCAACATCAAAAGAAGGGAAGCACACACATACACATACACACACACACAGTGCTGTCACTATCACCACCAACAAAATATCATGAATTAACAATCATTGGTTATGGATATCTCTCAATATGAATGAGCTCAATTCCCCCATAAAAGATACAGAATAACAAAATGGGTGCAAAGGCAGGATCCATCTTTCTGGTGTTTAAAAGAAGCACACTTCAGCATCAAAGATAGCCATTACCTCTGAGTAAATGGTTAGAAAAATATTTTCCAAACAAATAGACTTAGGAAACAGGCTGGGCTAGCTATTCTAATATCTAATAAAACAGGCTTTAAACCAAAATTAATCTAAAGACACAGGGGAGAATACTTTGCTCTCATCAAACAAAATATCCATCAAGACAATCTTTCATTCTTAACATATATTCCCCAAAAGCAAGGGCACCCACATTTATAAAGGAAACACTACTAAAGCTTAAATCACACATCAGTCCTCAGACATTGATACTGGGAAATTTCAATACCATAATCTCACCAAGGAACAGGCTATCCAGACAAAAATAAACAGAGAAATACTGGAGGTAACAGACATTATAAAGCAAACAGACCAAACAGGTATCTACAGAACATTTCATCTAAGCAAAACAAAAACAAACAAACAAAAAACAATTTCTCTCAGCACCTCACAGAACTTTCTCCAAAACTGACCATATACTTGGTCAAAAAGCAAATCTCAAAATATACAATAAAACTAAAATAACCTTTAGCATCCTATCAGACCACCATGGATTAAACCTGGATTTCAACAACAACACAAACAAGAGAAAGCAGATAAACTCTACAGAATGACTCCTGGGTCAAGTGAAAAATAAAGACAGTAAAGACCTCCTAGAATTCAATGAAAATGAAGGCACAACATATTCATACTTATGGGACACAATGAAAGTGGTGCTAGAGGAAAGTTCATAGCACTAAGTGCCTACATAGAAATTTTGGAGAGATCTCATATGAGAAATTTAACAAAAACATAAAAGCTATAGAACAAGCAGAAGCCGAACCACCCAAAAAGAGTAGACTACAGGAAACAATCAAACTGAGGACTGAATACAAAGAATCAATGAAACAAAGACCTGGTTCTTTGAGAAAATCAACAAAATAGACAAACATTTCTCCAAACTAATTAAAAGAAGTAGATAGACTATTCAAAATAGTAAAATCAGAAATTAAAAGGAAGACATAACAACAGACACCAAGAAATACAAACAAAAAAATCATTAGGTTATATTTTAAAAGCAAGTACTACACAAAATTAGAAAACTTAAAAGTAATGAAAAATTTTCTCAACAGATACCACTTACCAAAGTTAAATCAAGATGAGATACTCTATTTCAATAGGCCTACAATTCCTAAGGAAATAGAAGCAGTTATTAAAAATCTTTCAACCAAAAAGAAAAACTCAGGGCCAGATGGTTATAATGTAGAATTCTACCAGAATTTCCCAGAAGTGCTAATGACAATACCCCTCAAATTATTCCACAAAATAGAAACAGAGAGAACATTGCCAAATTCATTTTTAAGGCCACAATCACATTGACACCCAAACCACAAAAAGATTCAACAAAGAAAGAGAATTATACATTGACTCTATTCATGAGAATGATGCAAAACTATTCGATAAAATATTCACAAATCAAAACCAAGAACACATAACGAAAATCATCTACCATTATCAAGTAAGCTTCATCTTGGGAATGCAAGAATGTTTCAAAAATCAGCCAATATAATCCATCATATGAAGAAAATGAAAGAAAAAAAAAACAACATTGTCCTCTCATAAAATGCAAAAAAATAAAAAAGCCTTTGAAAAAGTCTAACAGCTTTTCATCATGAAAGTCTTGGGAGAGATCAGGGATACAAGTGACATACCTAAACATAATAAAGGTCATTTACATACAAGCCTATGAGCCAACATCAAATTAATTGAAGAGAAGCTCAAAGCAATTCCAATAAAATCAGGAATGAGACAGGTTGTACAGTCTCTCCATATACTTTAAGTTTTAGGTAGAGAAATAATACAACTGAAGGAGAGATGGCTCAGAGGTTAAGAGCACTGGCTGCTCTTTCAAAGGTCCTGAGTTCAGTTCCTAGCAACCACATGATAGCTCACAACCATCTATCAAGATAACTGGTGCCCTCCCTTGGCATGCAGGTGTACAGGCAGGCAGAATGCTGTATACATAATAATTTTTTTAATATTTAAAAATGTAATAATACAACTGAAGATGATAATTGGGGATACAAATTGGAAAGGAAGAAGCCAATGTAAGATAATGTTCAAATAATGTATAATGATATATAATGTATAATAGTATACATAATAATGTATAATAGTATAAATAATGTACAATAGTACAGATAAGCAACCCAAAAAAATTCTATCATGGACCTCTTATAGTTGGTAAGTGACATTAGTGAGGTGGCTGGATACATGGACAACTAAAAATAAATCAATACACCACTTATACACAAATGACAAACAAACTGAGAAAGAAATAAGAGAAACTGTGCCACTCACAATAGCAACAAATAACAAGTAATAAAAAATAGCTTGGGGTAACTCTAACCAAACAAGAAAAAGACTTGTATGATAAAACTTCAAGTATTTTTAATAATTTATTTATTTTTATTTTATGTACATTGATGTTTTGCCTGCTTGTATTCTGGGTGAAAGTGTTGGATCCTGGAGTTATAGAGAGTTGTGTGCTGCCATGTGGGTGCTGGGAATTGAACCTGAGTCCTCTGGAAGAGCAGTCAGTGTTCTTTACCTCAGAACCATCTCTCCAGCCCCAAAACTTCAAGTCTTTAAAGAAGAAATTAAAGAAGATATCAGAAGATAGAAAGATCACCCATGCTCATGTTTTGGTAGGATTAGCATAGTAAAAATGACCATACTGCCAAAAACAATCTACAGATTCAATGTTATCCCTATCAAATTTCCAACACAACTTCTAGAGATATCATCATCCCTGATTTCAAATTTTACCATAGAGCTATAATAATAAAAACCACATGGTATTGGCATAAAAATAGACATATTGTTGATCAATGGAATTAAATGAAAGACCAAAACATAAATACCCACACCTATGGACACCTAATTTTTTTATAATGAAGACAGAAATATACAATGGAAAGAAGAAAGCATCTTCAACAAATGGTGCTGGTCTAACTGGATGTCTGCATGTAAAATAATGCAAATCTATTCATATATATATATATATATATATATATATATATATATATATATCACCCTCCACAAAACTTAAGTTCAAGTGAACCAAAGACCTCAACATAAAACCAGATACACTGATGCTAAAAGAAGAGAAAGTGTGAAATAGCCTTCAATTTACTGATACAGGAGACAACTTCCTGAATAGAAAACCTATAGTACAGGCACTAAGGACAACAATAAACGGGACCTCATGAAACTGAGAGGCTTCTGTAAGGCAAAGAACACTATCAATGCGAAAAATGTCAGCCTACAAAATGGAAAAAGTTCTTTACCAACACCACATCCAACAAGAGGCTAATAGCCAAAATATATAAAGAACTCAAGGAACTAGACTTCAACAAACCAAATAATATGATTAAAATATGAGGTACAGAAATGAACAGAGAATTCTCAACAGAGGAATCTCGAAATGGTTAGGAACACTTAAAGAAATGTTCAACATCCTTAGCTATCATGGAAATGCAAATGAAAACTACTGTTAGAGCCCATCTTACACCTGTCAAAATGCTTAAGATCAAAGACACAGTGACAGTTCATGCTGATAAGGATATGCAACAAGGGGAACACTCCTCCATTGCTGGTGGAAGTGCAGACTTGTAGAGCTACTAAGATAATCAATATGGCAGTTCCTCAGAAAATTCAGAATAGATCTATCTCAAAACCCAGCTATATCATATTTTTTTTTGGTCATATATCCAAAGAAAGCTCCATCCTACCACAAGGACGCTTGCTCAACCATGTTCATTGCAGATTTATTCATAGAAGACAGAAACTGGAAACAATCTAGATGTCCCTCACCAGAAGAATAAATAAAGAAATGTGGTACATTTGTACCATAGAGTATTACTCAGCTTTTGCAGGCAAATGGATGGAACTAGAAAAGATCACCCTGACTGAGGTAACCCAGATCCAGAAGGAGAAACATGCTATGTATTCATTTATAAGTGAACATTAGCTGATAAGTAATAAGAAATCAAGCTACAATCCACAGATCTAGAGAGGCTAAGTAACAAGGAGGACTCAATAGAGAATGCATGGATCTCCCTAAGAAGAAGAAATAGAATAGATTTTGCCTGTGAACTGGGGGCAGATGGAGATGAAAACAGAAGAGATCAGGTGGCATGGGAAAGATAGAGGAAAGGAGTTCTGGACCTAGAGTTAGGTCATTTGGGGGGGGGGGGCAACATGGAAATCTAGTGCAATGGAAGCTACTAGAGTGACCAGAGCAAAGTCTGCTATTAAGAGGGGATATAGAACCAAACTGGACATCTTCTCTAACCAGGTTATGTGCCTAGACATCAACCCAGCCACAAAACCTCTGACCTACAACAATCTGTCTGTCCTGCCTGCAAAACATGCTAGGGCAATTGTGGAGCATGTCTTGTGTAGGAGAAGCCAATCCATAACTGGTCCAACTTGTGACCCATGCCATGAGAGGAATCCCATGCCTAACACTGCCTGTATGGTCAGAAACCAGAACAAGCCAAGCCCAGAAGTCCAGGTTAGAACCAAACACAACTGACAACAACAACAACAAAAATCAATGAAATGATTACTACTGATAGTCTGCTATACTCATAGGTAGGTACCCAACCCAATTATCAGAGGGACTTCATCCAGCAACTGATGGGAAGAGATGAGAGAGACCCACATCCAAACACTAGGCAGAGCCAGAGCAACCCCATAGAAGAAGGGGAGGAAGGATTGCAGCAGACAAAGGGGTTGAAGGCACTAAGAGAACACAGGCCCCTGACTGGGCTAAGCAGGGCTCACAGGGGTCCACAGAAACTTGATTAACAAACACAGACCCTGCATATGTGTTAATGTTGTGTAGCTTGGTGTTCACATGGGACTCCCAACAATGGAAATTGGGTGTATCATCTGACTCTTTAGCCTGCATTTAGAACCCTCTTCCTCCTACTGGGTTGCCTCATCCAGCTGTGATATGAGGGTTTGTGCCCAGTTTATTGTATCTTGTCAGTCCATATTTTTTGTTGTTGTTGTTGTTAGTTGGTTGGTTGTTTTGTGGCTCTTTTTTTTATTTTGTTGTTGTTGTTGTTCTTGTTGAAGGGAACAGAGGAGGAAATTGATCTGGAAGAACGAGGAGGCTGAGGAGGGCTGAGGTGGAGTGGGAGAAGGAGAAACTGCACTAGGCATGTCACATATGAGAGAATAATTAAAGTTAAAGGAAGAAAAAAGAAAATTGAGACAAAAGGGGTACATACAACAATTTCAAAACTAAATGGACAGATAATTCTGATTATAGTTGTCTTTAAAGCTTAGTTACAGGAAACAAAATGGCCATGATACTATTATTACAAATTTGCACCACTGCAATTTTAAGGTTAAGCACATTAGTTTAAGTGAAACGAATGAATGATGGTGCTAATCACTGTCCATATCTTTTATTTTACATTATTTATTTGTTGTGTGTATGTATTGTTATCTGTGTGTGCCACTGGGCAAGTGTGTGTGTGTGTGTGTGTGTGTGTGTGTGTGTGTGTGTGTGTGTGTAAGTCAAAAGCCAACATGGAGGATCTGGAACTCTTCTTCCATCATGTGGATCCTGGGGATTAAACTCAGGTATTGAAGTAGCAACAGGCACCTTCACAGCCAAACCAACTTGCTGGTCTCAGTTAATATATTTTTAAAAGATATTAGTGATTGATCAGAGCAAGTCAAACTTGATGATGATGTACAATGCAACTATTGTTTACACCTGTGCTCTGTAGACTCTAATACTTTACCAGACTATAACATGCTGACTTCTTAGCAGAATATAGATTCAATTTTAGCTCATGAACACAAAATGTGAGACCTCTTTTGACAGGGCAATTAAACCGTATACAAATTTACTATCCACAGAAAATGTGCATCACTCACTGGAAAAACAACTGACAGTCATGCTTTGCCTTAGACTGATCCACATATAACATAAAACACTCTCAGACATAGAGAACATAACAAAATTTGGACTCTGGTTTTGAATTCTTTCTACTTGGATTATGTTCTATAGAATCAAACAGATAAATATAGGACAGCTACAAGGGATTTAAATGGGATTGAACATGAAAGTGCATTTGTGTATACAGTTAACTGAGTTTTCTCATCCTTTTCACATATAATTTTCTAGATCATGGAATGCATTTTATTGCTAAAGAAAAATGGGAGAAAAAGGAAAATAGATGAATGTATAAGTAAGAGTATCACCAAAAATATCAGAAAGCCACAGAGAATACACTTATGTATTTCTCTGTTCGGTGACGGTTTTCATGGAAGTCATATCTCCCAGAGAGAAAGCCATGTAATTATTTACTCATTCAACAATAAATACCAGGCTCTTGCTTGGCAGCCTCATCCAGAACATATGAATTTAGACAAGTACACTGTTTTTATCTCCTGTCGATTACAATGAGACAGTGTGTCTCACCAGCTCTGAGCCAGAAGTATTAACATCAAGTTTATTTCAGCAATGGTGACACCCTTAGTTTTTAGGGTGAACATAGCATCTGAATGGTGCAGAAGTTCAGATTCATTTAACTCTTTGCTATTATTACTGTATCCATAGCAACAGAAGTTATGAGAATGAAGTGGATAAAAACATGTTTCTATAATAAAAATAAGTAAAGGTCAGCGCTAATATCTAGAAAGTTCTTTGTGGATCTTTTGGATTTCCTTGGTTTTAAAGCACTATGTAAAAATCCAAAGAATCAAGATTGTTTTCACAGCCAGAGATGGAAAAACTCTAGGAAACCAGACCATTCATCTAATTTTAAATTTTCTATATTGAAAAGGCATCGTCTTGAGTGGAGCATTTAAAAAAAGGTTTGTTCAATCCTCCTGAATCTTGCTTCCTCCCCTCAGTTCAATAACATAGATGGCTTGCAGGCATTTTCACCAAGTGTTTCCTTCCAATACCTGGCGGCAAAGGATAGCAAATACATAAATTAGGTTAATATATTACTTTATCTTTGTGATAATTCCTGGATTTTTAACACATTTATGATAGATGCCACAATATAAAAACACTCTCATATACTTACACATTCTAACTTTTAGCTATGGAATCTGACTGATCCGTCTTTTAAGGTCCTCTTCCATACATGCTCACTTCATGGTAGGGATCTCCAATGCAAGATTCACATGCTTCTGGGGCAATTAATGCATTGCAATATGATAGTAAATACAAGAGTCACCTTCAGGTTGCATTAGAAATAATAAGTTAATGTTATCATATCTTCCGAATAAGGATCCTCATTTTGTCAACATACATGGTCATACATATGTAAACACAAGAGGTCTCTAAAGGGAAATGGGGGAGTTCTGTGACCCCAAAGCACTGGTACTCATAACCTCACTTGATCTTGGGTATACTGGGGAATTATTTCACTTTCAGCAGTAAATTAAAGACACCAAGTCTTGTTCTTAAATGGTAATCACTAAGTCAAGTGGGTTTGGTGAAATGCTACAAAATTTCTGATCTAGTTTTATTTCTGTTGCTGTGATAAAATAGCCTAACAAGCAATTTAGGGGAGAAGTGGGTTATTTCAGTCTATAACGCCAGTTTACAGCCCATTATGAAGGGAGTTAAGGCAGGAAGTTCAAACAACTGGTCACATTCTTTCCACAGTTAAGAGCAGAGAGGAAATAAATGCATGTTTTTTGCTGGCTTGCTTGTTCAGCATGGGCCATATATATTTCAACAGCCCTCCCTAAAGAATGATGCATCCCTACAGTGATATATGTCTTCTACCATCAATTAACTTTATTAAGACAGTCTTCTACAGACATACCCACAGGCCAATTCAACATAGAGACTCCTTAAAAAAAATGAGACTATCCTTCACTGTGATTCTAGGAGGTTGTCTAACCACCACAACCTGTATCATACTAACTGATGTGTTCTTAACTTCTCCTTTCTTTAGTTATCTCACTCTTAAAATGGAAATCAAACCACTTTAATAATTTTATGAAATTAAATTAGTTATTCTTTGCAAAGTGCTTAACACAGTACTTGACAAACAGTAAGCATACATTACCCTAATGACTAAGTGTCATTCTTGAAAATAATTTGTACTGTGCAGATGTTTAATGGTTATCTGGTGGCGAAGTATTTTGAACTCTTCTTGAGCTACAGATGAATTATGTCATTTTCTATTACAGAAATGATGTGTGCTCAAAAGTCACTAATCTTTTCAGTTCTGTGAAGTGACTATTCCTATTTTAGCATCCTAGTGAACATTTTTAAATAAAGAAAATAGAATGTGATCATGCTTTCTGTAAAAACAAGTTCATATCAGTGGTAACCCTCCTCCAGATATTTCTAACTTGTTTAGAAATAAATTAATCAAAAATAAATTGGTCAAAAAGTAGAATGCGACCACATATTAAAAATCTGTATTTATCAAGAGGTATCAGGAGCAAATGGCTGTTAAAAGAGGGAGAGTCTTTCTCTTGAGGGACCAACTTCCATGTAGGTTCTCCAATCCCAAGTGGTCAGCCCTAAACCCATGTGGACTCAGTAAGTCATACATACATGTGTCCATATACATATAACAATAGCAGTTAAAGAAGAGGCCATTAATTTGGCAGAAAGGAAATGAGAGAAGTTTGAAAGGCAGGACAAAGATGGGAATTATATAAACACAGTGTTCACATACGAGTTCTAAAGAATAAAATTATGTCAAAAGAATCTGTGCTTTATATTTTTCCTAATTTTTGTCTTTGTCAGAAACATTGATATTGTATGTACATGCTATGTTAGTCTAAAAGGAAAATGTCTAAAACTGATTTTAAAATTACTGTAGTAGAATAGTTACCTATTATTTACAAGGTTCTGGGCTTGGTCTCTGGAGTTACCAAAAGAAATAAACATAGGTTATAAGTTTAAAAAAATATATTCTCGGAGGGGGGCCAAGATGTCGGCACCGGGAGAACACTGTGTCTGAGAAGCAGGACAACACTCTCCATGCAGCGACCAGGAGACTGAACTCTGGGCCCTAAAACTACAGCGATCACGTTTCCCAGCACCTCATGGAACCTTCTCCAAAATAAACCATATAGTTGGTCATAAAGCAAGCCTCAACAGATACAAAAAGATTGAAATAATCCCTTGTATTCTATCTGACCACCATGGACTAAAGCTGGACCTCAACAACAACAGAAATAACAAAAAGCCGACACGCACATGGAAACTGAACAACTTGCTACTCAATTACAGCTGGGTTAAGGAAAGAAATAAAGAAAGAAATTGAAGACTTCCTAGAATTCAGTGAAAATGAAGGCACAACATACCCAAATTTATGGGACACATTGAAAGCAGTGCTCAGAGGAAAATTTATAGCACTAAGTGCCTACAAGAAGAAATCAATAACATCACATACAAACAACTTAATGGCCCAACTGAAAACCCTAAAAAAAAAAAAAAATGAAGCAGATACACCCAAGAGGAGCAGACAGCTGGAAATAATCAAACTCAGGGCTAACATCAATCAGTTAGAAAAAAATAAAACTATTCAAAGAATCAATGAAACAAAAAGCTGGTTCTTTGAGAAAATCAACAAGATAGACAAACCCTTAGCCAAACTAACTAAAAAGCAGAGAGAATCTATCCACATCAGCAAAATCAGAAATGAAAAGGGTGACATAACTACAGACGCTGAGGAAATTCAAACAATCATTAGGTCATACTACAAAAGCCTATATGCCACAAAATTTGAAAACCTAAATGAAATGGACAATTTTCTTGATAGATTCCATCTTCCAACATTAAGTCAAGATCAGGTAGAAAGACTGAATAGCCCTATGACCCCAAGGAAACTGAAGCAGTCATTCACAGTCTCCCCTCCAAAAAAAGTCCTAGGCTAGATGGTTTCATCGCGGAATTCTACCAGACCTTCAAAGAAGTGCTAACACCAATTCTCCTAAAACTCTTCCACAAAATAGAAACAGAAGGTACATTACCAAACTCATTCTATGAAGCGACAGTCACCCTGATACCTAAAACACACAAAGACCCAACAAAAAAAGAAAACTTCAGACATATCTCTCTTATGAACATTAATGCAAAAATACTCAATAAAATACTTGCAAACCGAATCCAAGAACACATCAAAGATATCATCCACCATGACCAAGTAGGCTTCATCATAGGCATGCAAGGGTGGTTCAACATACGAAAAATCCATCAATGTAATCCACCACATAAAGAAACTGAAGGAGAAAAACCACATGCTCATCTCCTTAGATGCTGAAAAAGCATTTGACAAAGTCCAACACCCATTCATGTTTAAAGTCTTGGAGAGATCAGGGATACAAGGCACATATCTAAACATAGTAAAGGCAATATACAGCAAGCCTATAGCCAACATCAAACTAAACAGAGAGAAACTTAAATCAATCCCACTGAAATCAGGGACAAGGCAAGGCTGCCCACTCTCTCCATACCTCTTCAGCATAGTACTTGAAGTCCTAGCCAGATCAATAAGACAACTAAAGGAGATCAAGAGGATCCAAATCGGAAAGGAAGAGTTCAAAGTATTACTAGTTGCAGATGATATGATAGTATACATGAGCGACCCTAAAAATTCAACCAGAGAACTCCTCCAGCTGATAAACACCTTCAGCAAAGTGGCAGGATACAAAATCAACTCAAAAAAATCAGAAGCCCTCCTCTATACCAAAGACAAAAGGGCTGAGAAAGAAATTTGGGAAACAACACTCTTCACAATAGCCACTAATAACATAAAATACCATGGGGTGACTCTAACCAAGCAAGACCTGTTTGAGAAAAACTTTAAGTCTCTGAAGAAAGAAATTGAAGAAGATCTCAGAAGATGGAAATATCTCCCGTGCTCATGGATTGGTAGGATTAACATTGTGAAAATGGCCATCCTGCCAAAAGCAATCTACAGATTCAATGCAATCCCCATCAAAATACCAACTCAATTTTTTACAGACCTTGAAAAAAAGATTCTCAGCTTCATATGGAGAAACAAAAAACCCAGAATCTCCAAAACAATCCTGTACAACAACAGATCATCTGGACTTGGAAAGGGGCAGGGTGGAGATGAGGGAGGGAGGGTGGGATTGGGAGGGAATGAGGGAGCGGGACACGGCTGGGATACAGAGTTAATAAAATGTAACTGATAAGAAAAAATAAAATTAAATTAAAATATATATATATTCTTTGTGTTTTTAATGACTTTTAAAACTTTTTTAGTGGCCACCATTTTCATGTATAAAAATAGTCATTACTGAATTTGCTCTATGCTTACTGTATATGATCTCATTTAATTGGCACATCATTTACAAGAAACAGGAAGTTGTATTATGCATAGATTGCAGACTAGAAAACTAAATTAAAAGAAGCAAAATTATTTCATCAAAATGACCATGAATAAAAGTGACTGAATGAAAGCAGAATCCCTCTGGTCTCCAAAGGTGTCTACATGTGCTGGGTTACCTCTCCAATGTCAAATGAAATACATGGAATCAGAATACTTTTACTTGTATACAGCAATGTCTCAAGTATTTTAGTAATTTTTAAAGTGATCTTGTATTTTTCTTGTAATGTCTTCTAATTTTCATCGACTTTTAGAAGTCAGTGGCATGAGCTCTTTAAAATACTTATTTTCATATTATATGTCTATATGAGTGAGTATATGCCGTGTGCACCCCTCTGCTTCTGGGATAGCTCACTCAGGATGATCTTTTCCAGATCCCACCATTTACCTGCAAATTTCACAATTTCCTTGTTTTTTATTGCTGAGTAATATTCTATTGTGTAGATATACCACAATTTGTGCATCCATTCCTCCACTGAGGGGCATCTGAGCTGTTTCCAGCTTCTGGCTATTACAAACAAGGCTGCTACAAACATGGTTGAGCAAATGTCCTTATTGTGTACTTGAGAATCTTTTGGATATATGCCTAGGAGTGGTACAGCTGGATCTTGAGGAAGTGCTGTTCCTAGTTGTCTGTTAAAGCGCAAGATTGATTTTCAGAGGGGTTGTACAAGTTTACATTCCCAACAGCAGTGGAGGAGGGTTCCCCTTTCTCCACAATCTCTCCAACATGTGTTGTCACTTGAGTTTTTCATCTTAGCCATTCTGATGGGTGTAAGGTGAAATCTTAGGTTTGTTTTGATTTGCATTTCCCTGATGGCTAATGAGGTTGAGCATTTCTTTAAGTGTTTCTCTGCCATTCGATATTCCTCTGTTGAGAATTCTCTGTTTAGCTCTGTTCCCCATTTTTTAATTGGATTACTTGATTTTTGCTACTAATATCTGTACACCTAAAGAAATTAATCAAGAGGGAGGACTCTTGCTAAAATGCTCAATTCTCATCCAGAAAGGCAAAGACGCTGGACATCAGAAGAAGGAGAAAAGAGGGAACAAGTCAGGAGCCTGACACAGAGGACCTCTGAAAAGCTCTGCCCTGCAGACTATCAATGTAGATACTGAGACTTATGGGAACCTCTGGGCAGAGTGCAGGGAATCTTAGGAAAGAAGTGGGAAACAGTAAGATCTGGAGAGGACAGGAACTTCATAAGGAGAGCAACAGACCAAAAAATCTGAGCACAGGGGTCTTTCCTGAGACTGCTATTCCAACCAAGGACTATGCATGGAGATAACCTAAGACACCTGCACAGATGTAGCCCATGGCAGTTCAGTATCCAAGTGGGTTCCATTGATCAGAACAGGGACTGTCTCTGACATGAACTGATTGTCCTGCTCTTTAATTACCTTCCCTGAGGAGAAAGCAGCATTACCAGGCCACAGAAGAAGACAAGGCAGCCACTCCTGATGAGACATAATTGACTAGGATCAGAAGGTAGAAAAAGAAGTCCTCCCCTATCAGTGGACTTGGGGAGGGGCATGCATGCAGAGGGTGGAGGAAGGGAGGGATTGGGATGTGAGGAGGGAGGGAACCACAGGGGGGATACAAAGTGAGTAAAGTGTAATTAGTAAAGAAAAATAAAATAAAATAAAATAAATAAAAAACCAAAAAAATTTTACTTATTTTCATCAGGACATTAAAGGTGGAAACACACACCTTTAATTCCTTCCATGTGAGACAGAGGTAGGCCACCTTGGTTACCACAGAGTGAGTTCCAGAAGATCAAGGGCTACCCAGAGAAACCCTGTCTTGAAAACAAACAGACACACAGAAAAACAACAGGAAAAAAAAAGTCTTTATAGCATTCAAGAGAGCAGAGCCTGCACCTCACATGGGTAGCACAGTAAAGTTGGCCTAGCTTTTGGGGGATGATGAGGAGCTGGCCCTGAGGATGTGAGTGTGGGAGAGCTGGCTCTGCCACTTGTCTACCTGCAGTGGTATGGGCAAAGATAAGATGCCCTCTTCCACTACTCCATCCCTCACCATCTGTGGCAGGCTGGAAAGCTAGCCCTGGGGCCATGAGAGCAGAAGAGCTTATCCTTTTCCACACAGGCTGCAACAGTCAGGAGTGTGAGCCCTGTGCTTTACCTGGGCACCAGAGTAGATTTGGCCCTAGTTGTAGAGTTTGCATATGAGCCAGCCAGTCTGCTCTCATACCCTTGAGACTGTCTGAACTCCCCCAAACACTGTCTTCAGTAGAATTGTATGACATGTTGTGAGCAGAGAAGTGACATGAGCTTATTCAAGCCCATGTACTGCAGTTCTGCTAGGTACCTACTACCTCCGTATATTGTCTTCTTATTTCATGTTTGTTGACACAGTATCTGTCTCCTTGCTCCACTGTCACCAGATGATCAGTTCTAGGGCAGTTACATTGATGGGCGGTAGAGGCAAGTGCAGAGTAGGTGGCAGAGTTATGATACCAGGTGTCCTAGATGCCAGAATACCATCAAGGTGGCTTTAAGAGTGGGAATGACCAGGGCTGAAGAAATGGCTCAGCGGGTAAAAGCTCTGTCTGCTCTTCCAGAGGTCCTGAATTCAATTCCCAGCAACCACATGGTGACTCTATATACTGAAGTCTGATGTCCTCTTCTGGGGTGCAGGCATACATGCAGATAGAGCACTCAAGGCATAAATAAATAAACAAACAAATAAATAAATCTAAAGGAAAAAAAAAAGAGTGAGAATGACCAACATCAAAGTATGAAGGTTTTATATTCAGGAAGCACTTAATATGCAGCATTGTTATTTTGCCAGTGAATTACATTTGCAGTGTCCACTGACAGAGCTATTTGATAAAGCACCCTTTAAAATCACCCAGTCTTCAGTATGACATTCGGGAAGGGAAGATTTTCCGAATACAGGCCGTTCCCTTCAACTATAAGAGAAACACACTTGATTTAAATCCCATGTCAGCTTCCCAGGTTGTTGAACTTTGAAATATATTGGCCACACCTTTTTTAAAAGACAACATACCTTTAAATTTATTTACTTTCTTGGTCTTTGTTCTAGCTAACCTTGATATAGGGTATGAATTATCCCTTTCTATCTTGAAACTCTGTTCTTATTTAACTCTTCTCTCTTTCCTCCTTTTTAAAACATGCTTTCCACTTTCCTCTACCTGACTTTATGTTTGCTACACCTCTAAATTTAATTTTCTTTTAACATTCTTCCTTCAGCTCTATTTTTCCTTGTTTCCCAGGCTATCACCCAAATACAATTTGAATGATCACCACCATTGCATTACTTCCTCATAGACATCTACATATCTCCCCCACTCATAACATATGACTTCTAAAATGCAAAGACTTTCATCTATACCAGGTAGTTTATTGGCTTCCTAAGTATAGTAGGTAATATTTCCTCAGTGATTTTCACACACAATCTCTGTATCCATTCATTCTGTAACCTCAGCTATTTGGAGACAATGATTACTGCAGTCCCGGGCTGTTGGATAGTGCACACAGATATAATTTCTCTCCTTCCGGATTCTCTCTCTGACATTTGAGCGTCAATGAATCTTTTCACTCAACTATCTTCTTGTAAAGGGTGTGTGTGTGTGCGCATGTGTGTTGCTGTGAGTCTGAAAATGGATGTTACAGCTTCACATGTGCTTTGCAAGCGTTCTGCTACTGAGCTAGATTCCATAACCATCTGCAATCGTTTTATGAGAATACTACATCTTAGCATTTGAGCTATCTATATGCCACGCACTAACTAAGAGAAGGGAATTTCCATTCTTTTTGTGAAACCATGCTCTCCACCATATGGCAATAGCCTAAGTATAACACGAGCAGTTTCCTTCCCGCTTGAAACCTACTGTGTTGATCAGTACCTAGGATACACATAGCTGTACCATGATACCTAGCCTCTGGTGCTCGTGCATCTTCCCCTACTTACCTGATCAAAAATCCTAGTTATCAATGTCTGCCTGGAAAAAAGAATGTAAATTCTAACTCAAGTGTTAGAAACAATATGGAAAATTTCTTTGATAATGTTTTGTGTAGTTTAAGTAAAAACTAAAATAAGTGCATAAAAATGTGTGTATGGAAGAGTTTTTGATCAGCATAAGAGCTCTCAAATTTTCCATCAACTAACAACAGTCCATGCTGCCTTAAAAAAACAATGGGGAAACCCTTCCCCATTAGAAGAATTACAAGAGTAGCTGATAATGTAGATAATGTCAGACGATGTAGGAAAGACGTACTTTGCACATGGAGCACTGGGATAAATTGCTGTGAATCACCTCCAACTTCTAACTGCCAAATCCCACCCCACTGACACCTCCCCACCCTTGTCTCACTTTTATTGTCCCTCGGTCAAGCACAGGCATGCTGTTCTCTTAACTACCTTTCAGTTCCTGGTGCTGTGCCTTGTCTCATCTTCTTTCCACGTGTACTCATCGTTGCCACTTTCTAAGACAGTCAAAGTCACATTCACCCCCAAGTACAAGTAACAAGGGCACAGCATCCTGAGGCTTTCAAATAATTAATTTCATTCTCATCTTGGCTCTTTCAGCACTATGTTTTCTCTAAGTAGCATTTATGACATTCTGTCTTGTATTTTACATTTTTACTTTCTTCATTCCCTATGAAATGAAAAGCTACTTGGAGGAAAGGACCATGAATTACATATTTCAGTATTCTCAAGAAATTTTTGATACAATGATGTCGGGAGCCACTCCCGCCATTACAAGATGGCGCCGGTTTCCTGCTTCCTGGTTCTTCTTGCCAGCATTGTTTTGCGATCTGCGCATGTGCCGCCTTATGCTAATGTAGGCTTGTGTGGTCCTCCATTTGGAGACCACATGCTAATTGGGTTTTGTGTGGAGCACCAATTACAGACGAACAAGTCACCCTGCTGGCTACTTAAGCAGAACGCACACAGGGTTCGGGGTCCTTCTCCATCTGCTGTTAAGAGCCTCACAATAAAGTTGCTGCTGGACAAATCCGTTGTTGCTGCATCGTCCTTATCGGCGAGGGCTGCGCGCGACACAATGAATTGCTATGAATTCCTAATCATACATGCTTAGTAAACTGAATTAGACAGTTTCTTACATAACACTAGTATAGAGATTAGGAAGTACAACTTAACTCAAGACAACTTAAACGTATCTTTGAGTAAATGAACTTCTGAAACAGAGCATTCAGCTTTTCTACTGATCCACTAGTTCCAAGTTCTGCTAACTTTTTATTGCACTAAAGTGTTCACATCATTTTAAACTCTACAATAGAGTGTTGTTTGGCTCACTTACAATGTTGTACAATCATTGTGGTTTTGGAACTTTTTCACTGCCCCTCCCCTAGCTGCTGGCAACCTCTCACCTACCACCTATCTCTGTCTCAGCTCACTAGAATCTCTGGACAGAGTCTGCAACCAAGAGATTAGTCAGTAAATATTTTTGAACTCAATTTGATTGAAAAGATGCTGTCACAAAATGCACATAATAAAAGAGAAACATAAGCCAAGAGAGACTAATTGTTTGGTGTATTATTTTAAAGAATATTGTTTCCACAATTAAAACTCTACAGAAGTCCACTAGTCAAGCACTTGTTTTAAAGTATAAAGTTCACATAAATGTTTTTAAAATAGCATAGTTGGCTTTGTTTTGCTGTGATAAAGACCATGGCCAGGAGCTACTTAGAGAAGAAAGGATTTCTCTTTCAGTTTACAGTTGTAATCCATATAAAGGGATGTCAGGGCGAGGGACTCAAGGCAGGAACCTGGACGCAGGAACTAAAGAAAGGACCATAGAGGAGCTTACTGGCTGGCTCCACAGGAATGTTAAATCTGCTTTCTCTAATAGCTCTGACCCACCTGCTCAGGTGGCTACCCACAGTGGGCTGTCTAAGTGGTCTGTTTCAGCTCAGGACATTCAAGACCAACTTCTCAGCACACAGAAGAATCATTTGCCCTAGGACAAAGTGCAGGGAATAAGAGATAAAAACAGGAGCTAGAGTGTTGGGATAACCTATGCATACACACATTTTATCAACCGGCTATGAAAGTGTCTCCCTGTGTTCTCAATGTTGATTGCTGTGCCACCAGCACCAGGTGCTGGCAGGATATGTCAATGTTACATCCTCAACTGCCCCCAAAAGAGAAGTCTCTGAAATTATCCTGTTAAAAGCAAGCTGCCATGGGGGGGGGGGGTGTCACATAGCCCTCAATCTGGCCAAAAGGGGCATGGTATCGCTGCTGATTTGTTCGAGGTAAACTATGCTGAAGCTTTTTTGTACGAAAGAGAAATGTGGCTTTTGTTAAATAAAGAGCTGATGTGGCAGACGGATGGAAGCAGAACAAGAGCAGAGCAGGGAGGCCACAGGGGTCTAGATGGGTAGCTGAGGGACTGTCCCAGGAAACAGGCGAACAGCCTGATACTCTACAGACATCTCTGTGTCTTTGTTATTAAACCTCAAGTGGGGAAACTGCCCCCCCAAACGTGAACCAAAGTACAGGATTAGCAAGAAGGGGGAAGGGAAAAAGTGAGAGGAGGAAGGGTGACATATTTGTCTGGGGGAAAGGGATGTTTCCAGTAAAGGACTACTTCTGAATAGAGGCAGAGAAGGCCCCTAGGTAACAGGAAAACCCTGTGTTAGGAGGAGGTATTTAATTTTAAGTGGCTGTGTTAATTAGTTGATCCAAAGGGGGCTTTTGATTGCTGGACTAAAGTATTTTGATAGGTGGACCTTGGTAGTTAGCCTCAGGAGGAAGAAGTGGCCAAATAAAGGTGGCTAGCTTTAGGAATGTAATCTAATGGTTTTTAGCAGGGCAGAGAGGATAGGGGAGGAGGGCAAAGACTGCCGGAGCCATTTTTGCCATGCTTGAGCTGGCTAGAGTCCCTTCATGCTGGACATGTCAGGAACCCTGCACAGAGGGTTTCCCTTTTGGACCCAGAATTATGCACAAACCACATCCAAACACCTCTTCCCACCGACAGATCCTTTATTAATTGGGAAGAAATGTTAAAGCGGCTGCTTTCTGACTCAAGGAGAAAAACAGCAGCAAATGACCTTGCAGGTGAAGAGAAAAGGGGAGGACTGTGTGCTCCTAGAATGGGCTAGGATGCAGTAGTCTATTTTGATTGGGCATGTTAATTAGGTGAACCAAAGGGGGCTTTTGATTGCTGGACATCAATGCTTTGATAGCTGGACGTTGGTGGTCAGCCTCAGGAGGAACAAGAAGCATAACGAGGGAATAGACATTTAGGAATGTCTATGTTCTTTATGTCTAATGTTCTTTAGCAAGGCAGAGGGCATGGGGAGAAGGGCAAGGCCTGCCGGAGTCATGCTGGCCAGAGTCCCTTTATTTCCACCTCTTTGTTTTACTGTTGAATGGCTGGGTGTTGAGTAAGTGATAGGAGTTCTTTCTGGTTCCTCTCCACTGACATTGGGGCCCTGTTAAGATGTTATTGTTAGGGGACCCAAGGAAGCTGGGTAGCTAGTGAAGGCTGGGAGAAACAGGCTGTGTCAGTTATGTCCAGTGTCTGCACCTGAGGCTAGGGCAGTGTAGTCAGTGAGGCTGAACTAGGATGTAGATTCCAAGGAAACAGTTGGGGCTGGCACAAAGTTGCCTTGACATCTGTTGGGACAGATGGGCTAGGCAAAAGGTCTTGGAAGTAGACATCCAGGAGTATTGAAAAGAAAGTATGTTTAATATTTAGGACGAATCTCTGACATGAACTCAGTGGCCATCTCTTTGATCACCTCCCCCTGAGGGGTACAGCCATGCCAGGCCACAGAGGAAGATAATGTAACCAGCCTTGATAAGACCTGATAGGCTAGGGTCAGATACTAGGGGAGGAAGACCTAGGGGGAGGAGAATAGGGGGAGAAGAGAGAGGATGGGTGGGACTGGGAGGTGATGAGGGAGGGGGCTGCATCAGGGGTACAAAGTAAATAAATTGAAATAAATAAATAAATTTTTAAAAGCCACACCTTCAAAATAAAATAAAAAGATTTAGGGCTGAAAAGTGAGTGGTGTTGTCAGGGTTAACGGAGAGGATAGCGTAAGGGTTAGACACACACACACACACACACACACATATATGTATGTATAAAGACACAACAGTTAATGAAGTGAAGATCCTGGACTAGGTGAAAGTTTTGTTAGGTTTTTTTACTATTAATATTGGAGTATGGTAGGGTGAAGAGGTGAGGCATAGAAATGATAGGTTTGAGGGCTAGGCAGAGGCTAGTTAAGGGTAGGGATTACTAGGCTTTGTAAATGTAGGCAGAAGGGTCTTAGAGAATGATAGAGAGGGGTTTACGATGAGCAGCAAGGGAAGGAGAGGTGGCATCTGAGGACATCCTTTCCTAGTAAGGGAATAGGACATGGGGAGATGAGGAGAAAAAACCTTGAAAGAGCAAGCTAAGGGGGCTATCAGGAGGGGTCTGGAGGACTGGTTGTGTATTCTGACTATGAGTGAAGGAGAGGTTTAACCCCAACAATAGCACTGAGAAGGGAAGAAATCCAAAAGTTTTATATACCTTAAATTACTTTCTTGGACCCATAAATGACTTACTCAAACCTTTATAAGTTACTTTAAGTTTCATATCTTCAGACTTTTACACATTTTTGAACTATCATAACTTTAGACCTATCTTAGACCTGCATACCTTGTATCATTCCCTTTTTGACCTGTATAACTTACTTGTATGTTTGTCATAACCTTTAGAAACGCTGATCTTTTTTTTTTTTTTTTTTTTTTTTTTAGTGTGAAGCCTGTCAGCATGACAAACCATACATAGGAAATGGACTGACCAAGCAGCTGGGTGTTTGTGGTTATTAAAGTTACAATTATATGTCAATATTCTCAGAGATCTATGAAGGATAAATTTGAGTGGAAGATAAAATTTAAATGGTTTTTGTATCAATTAAATGACAGAGACTTACTTAAACAGTCCTTTGAGGCTTGCAAGGTTCATTGCAGAAACAGCAGTCAATCCCTCTTCGGTTTTCAGACAAGAGCATTTAATCTTCAGTTCTCTCATAGAGCAGTGGGCCTGTGGATGGTCACACTCAGGTTGGGGAATTTTTCCTGCAGAGGAATAACTTGGAAAAAAATTGACCTTACTTTGACTAGACAGGGTACAGCAATCAATCCAAAAGTGTCCATATCTGGGTCTTTAAAAAGACTGTAAAGTTTTTTGTTAGGAGGTGGCTTCTGTTTACTGTGGAAAGTTTTTATTGAACATGTGAAATGTCATATTCACCAGTTCTCTGAGGAGTTTGAGGACCATCATCTAAAGTAGATCAACGTCGTTAGTACTTACTTGTTTCAAAGGCTTAACTTTGAAAACAAGGACATAAGAGGCGAAATAAAGCTTATCCTGTAGAGTTATGAACAAATTAAGGAATATGATTATTTATGAGGCAATGGATAACCAACTTGTATATTTTAGTTATCATTGACAGTTTATAAGGTAATAATATAGTTTTTATATGATTAGGTTAAGCTAAAGGCAGCGTCAAGACAGGAAAGGGTTAATAAGTAGGGAAAATGGCAAGGGCCTTAGCTAAGAAAGGTGTTATCATAAATTGTATTGTAGCTTACTTGGTGGTCAGCAGTGGAATTTGGCTTTAGGAAGGGAGGGGACTCTAAGGGAAAACAGTCACTGTGAGCCACATATGGGCCTACGGAAGCTGTAGTTCCTGAAGGGACAGGAGTGGACAGCTGTTTAGGTGTGTCGGAACCACTGATGTGCTGCACACAATAGCTGGATGTGGGAGGGAGTGTGGCCTGGGCAGATGGTGGAGGAGAAATGGGATTACCAGGAGAACAAGGGGCTTCTGGAAGGAAGAGGGTTGCATGGGCAGCGCAGTAGCTGATGGGCACAGGGTACCTGACAGTCAGTATTCCTGCAGTGTTCGGAGCATTAAGTAGGACATGAAATGGCACAAAAGGTTACAGTGGTGCATAGAAAAGCTCAGAGAGTGTAGGAGTCACACAGAGGACTTGCAGCAGACACAAGAAAAAGCAGAGATATAAAGGATCTTTTTCATTTTCCTGTGCCCTCATAGAAATAGTAAAGATTCTTAATACTGTTAGGACCCAGGGAGCCATTAGGTGGCCATTTAGACTGATTATCTAGTGAATATAGAGGCCAAGCCTGGACATCAGTGCTTTGATAGCTGGACCTTGGTAGTCAGCTTCAGGAGGAGCAAGTGGCCTAGTAAGGAAATAGACCTTGGGGGCTAGCATTAAGAATGTAATCTAAAAGGTTTTGTTTGTTTGTTTGCTTGTTTGTTCATTTGTTTGTTTGTTTTAGCAAGGCAGAGAGAATGGGGGAGAAGGGCTAGGCCTGCCAGAGCCAAAGTGGTCACAGTTCCTTCAGGACACACCCACATCAATCATCAACCAAGAAAATGCTCTCACAGACTTGCCCTCAGGCCAATCTAGTGGAGGCATTGTTATGTGATAAGACTTTTCTGGAGAGACATAACACACACCTCTCTTCACCCCAGGTAGGGATCCCACAATAGAACAAAATACGGTTACCAGCAAAGTTCAATTCGGTGAACTAATGAGTTTTCTTGGGGTTAAATACAGGAGTATGGGTGAGAAAATACTTAGAGGAGCAGAAATATCCCAAAGACAGTTGTATCGCACAAGCACTCCAAAGCTGGGAACCTAGAGCATACTGCATGGCCTGCAGGCAGCACAGCAGGCTGGAAGGTGTCTTCTCCATGGGACTCAGTTGGTCTAAACTCTTTCTGCTGGCTCAGCTGGTTTTGCTTTTCCTTGGCCTGGTCCTTTTGCAATTGGCTTGTTTACTCTTGGAAAGGAGGGGTCCTGCAAAATCTGGTCAATTTCAGGGACTTCCCAAAGCTCTTTTGAGTTATTTACTTTCTGTCTTAAGCTTAGCTGGAAGATGGAATGATTCAGTCTTGTAGGGAAAGAATATATAACCAACCAAAGAAATTTCCCTCTTCTCAGAAGAGCATAGTTTATGCTGAGACGACAAGACTATATCCAGCACAACAGCATAAAAGCAAATCAAGAATGATCTCTACAGCAGTACTTTGGAATAAATGTTTGTTTGTTTCTATGTGTGTGTATGTAATTTGAACTGTAATTCTTCCAGAACCAGAGGCTAATGTTGGAAAGTCTTCCTCAGTGTCACTTCTTTTTTTCTTTTTTCTTTTTTTTTTTTTTTTTTTTTGAGATGAGATCTCTCACTGATCCTAAAACTCACCTTTTGACTAGACTAGACTAGGCCAGCAAATCCCTTGGATCCACTAATCAGGGCTGAAGTTGCAAGCATGCACTGTGGCACTGGCTTCTTTTTAACCTGTAGTCTAGGGATCCTCACTCAGGTTGCTAGGCTTGTACAGCAAACATGTAACCCATTAAGCCATCTCTCTTCCCAGTCCCAGAAAATATTTCAAATTCTAATTTCCTTCCAAATATGTATGGATGGCTAGATGATAAAAAGACATCTTAGTAATTATTCTTGAGGCAATCCATATCTTTCTCATTTTCATAGTTTCTTTTTAATATTAAAATATTATTTCTGATTTTACATTCCTGAAATGAAGCAATTTTATAAAAGGTGGCTTCTGCTTTACCTCTTTAAAGATTTCTAGAGATTCAAGAATGCAAAGGAGTGCTCAAACCACTTGCCCCTACCTGAGTTCTGAAACTGTTTTGTAATCTCACCCGTCAGTGATTGGAAATCTCTTTTTGGCTCAGATAATTTTTCTTTACTAACTTTAATTTCCTTTCCTCCATGGTAGCTTTGGAGCCTTTATGACTTTATATTTCTCACTCCTGTTACTAGATCTACTACTTTGTGCCTTAGTTTCTCTACCTATGAAGCTGGTCTTGTGGTTCATGCCACTCAGAGGAACTGTGTTTTGTTGTTGTTGTTGTTCCAAGCTAAGTACTGCCTGACTAAGTAGAGTTGTCCAAAGTATAACATTGTCTAAATGAGAATTTAAGTTAATTAAATGCAGTGACATTAAACTAACCACAAACTCCCAAAGTGTACAAAATGACTCAGTTACAGCATACCCTACATAATAACACTGAATAAAAAGGGTTATGATTTAGATTCTGTGCCAAACAATCTGGAGACCAAAGTTTAGACAATATTTGTAGAAAGAAAACTGAATTGCAACAATGATTATTTTTGTTTATTCTTCCCAGAGAACACATTGTTAAAATCTTGGGTTTTGCTCTTGTATTACAGGAAAATGGAATGAAAGAATTTCTCAAATTGTTGTAGAATTTAAAAAAAAAAGAAAAAGAAAAGAACAGATACTAATGTTACAGTAGGGAACCAGTCACTGGATAAGTGTCTTCCTAAAATCAGCACTGACTGTTGACTAGAAGGTGTGATGAAAGCAGCTTGCTACAGGAGATATAAATTCATCTTACCTGTTATGAGCTCATCAAGGCTTCAAACATGCAAACACGCTTTGTGATAGCAAGTTCATTTGTAGGGATTAATATTTAGAAAATGATTGCTAAAGGATCAAAAATATGTAAACAACATTTTCATTTTCTGCTGTTGTTCTTAGTAAGACAAAGTGACCTGAAGTCCCAATTTTCTTGCTGTTTGAACCAGAGTTAATCTGTAAAGCCTTACCTGTCTAAGGACAAGGTAACTTTCTGGAATGATGAGAGTTGAAGTTCTTGAAAAATAATAAAGCCAAATGGCAAATATGGTGAACATATGGTTTTGAAAGACCCTATAATACGTCTCTTTGCCGTTAGCTGGGAATTCCAGAGAGAGGACCTGACCAGGGTCCATCCTGTTCAGTATCTAACTAAAGTTTGCTTCAAATTTGCCTGAAAATTGTGGAACTGTTTTTTCTCTTGAAAATCTCAGGATTAACATTTGGAGCCCTACAGCAAGCTAAGAAAGACCATTCCCTCCCAGATTCTGGAGCCAGGCTCTTCAGTCTCGAAATGCTGAGCTGCACCAGGGGTATGCACTTTGGAATATTAATCCAAAGCTCTGGGATATGCCTTCAGTCCTTGGGACCCAGCCCCCACAATGAATGGTCATGCTTAACAAGCCTTTTTTTACAGAGGCCTCCTTTTGGTAAGTCACAGAAGTCTTTTTTATTACTATTATTTTTTCTTCTTATTTAGCTTCCTGTGACATTTTTCTGCCTGGCTTCTGGATTCTGGGTATGTAGTACCCTAATCTACAAATGGGGAGGATCTGAAGAGGCCTATGAATCTTGTTCAGAGCAAAGGGAGATGCCCAGTGGATAATACTGGTTAATTGAAGAGTTCAGCCATAGCCACCAGTTTCTTCTGACCTGCCTTGGAGCCCTGAGGTTCCAAAGCCTAGGTGAACCATAGAAGCATTCCAATATACTGGAGGTCAAGAAGAGGGTTTAGAAGGGCCGAGCATGAGACCAGGAGCCAAGGTGGATTCAGAGAGTCCTGGCCACTGATTGGTTCCTTGAATCTGGGTTGTACAAGAAGGCTATAAGAAAATTTCTCTTGGTCCTCAGGATTCCAACTGTTAAGTGTCCTCTCTGGCTCTATGTTTTATGGGGTAGTTTTGGCTCTATGTCTTGTCTTGCATTTGTAGGCCTAGATTGTTCACCAAACCTACTTTATTTAGGGTTCTTCAATGCTTCTACCTCCGGGTGACCCACTGACCAGGGGTACAGGAGAAAAGAAGATTTTAGGAAAAGGGGGATTGTAGACCATTTTAGAAGTAGTTCCTTGGGGTGAATCCACTCTTTGTTGTCCAGATACTAGCAGTCCAGTCCAAATACCAACACAAAACAGCAACATGAATCAGCATGACTCAGAAGATCAGGACAAGTCAGTGAAATCAGCAAGACTCAATTGGATTGCCACAAACGTTCTCTGGAGCGTTTCTCTCTGAGAAGTCAAGTGTTGAAGCAGGAAGACTAGGGCAGCGATGTTGATCCACAAAGCGTTGTCCTATATATCTCCTCTCCTCAGAGTCCACACACAGACGTTTTCAGTTGGCCAAAGTTGTGCTCCTGGCTCGAGACAACTTGCAGCAAAACATCACATGGCACATCTGAGTCTTCAAAAAAAACCAGAACTGTCCAGTTCATGTTTGAGTTGGGCCCAGAGAGCATCTTCAAAAAACCCAGGGTCCCACACACTAAAGCACTGCTGTGCTCACCAAAAATTGGATTTAATAACAGCAGCTGTTAGGGTACCTCCCACCTGCCCACTCCCTATCCCCTGGTTTACAACACTGTCAGAGGTATGGAAGTTTCCTGTTTGTTTTGAATGTGTGAATGTGACCACTGCCTGTGGTGGTTGGTCTGGAGCCACCATGTATTCAGATGTTAATTGCTTCCCTCTGAGATTTTTACTGTTCTAAGTAACTACATTTAACTTTAACTAAAATGAGGTTTGTGAACTTTGCCTCCAAACTTATTCCTGATTGGCCAATAAAAAGTTGCCTAAAGCCTGGATAGGCAGAAAAGAGTTAGGCAGAACTGAAGTTCGTGGTTTGGAGTACAGGAGGATCATGCGAGGGAGGAAAAGGGAGGAGAGAGATACAGGGGAGGAGGAAGAAGAAAAAAGTTGACATGGGTTGATGTGAAATAGAGCACGTGGCTGGGGGGAGCTTGCTCTGAGGATCAGTGACTGGAGAGAAGCAGCCCCAGATGGAAAACATGTGCAAATATTTATGGAAATTATGGATGGGAAGTAGCCGAGAAAGATGTAATTAAAGCAAGTGGCATGGCATGTGGGCTGGGAGATAACAAGGTAGCATAGGGGGTTAGTTTCTGCCCAGTTCTAGTGTACAGGTACATTGAATATCTAACAGGTGTCTTTGTCTTTTACTGATATGATAATGAGTTAAATAATAACCACCTTAAACTTATATGGATTAATAGCAGATGTTAGTGGTCATTTTTCTACTATAATAACTGCATATTTGTTTCTGAGTGGTCTTGACTGTGTGAGCTTACACTGCTGTTTCTCCTACTGCTGGTCTCTCAGTCTCATAGGGATTCAAGTCATTTGGATATAGATAATATTAAAGCTTTTTTTAAATGCTATTCATAACATGGGGTTGATAGTTAAAAGTCTATGGATAGATACTCCTAAAGGAACCATGTAGCATGATTACATTTAGGGATATAAGTAACAGGTGGCCTGTCACCATCCTGAAGTAGCCATGTGGCTTACAGCCATCTTTGTTAGGGCTATGGAGGAAAGATGACCTCTTTGTGGGGCATCTTGATTAAAAACTAGCATGTAAACAGGGAACGAGACAGGAGCCTATCACAGAGGGCCTTTGAAAGCTACTACTCAGCACTGTATCAAAACATATGCTGAGAGTCATAGCCAAACATTTGGCAGAGTGCAGGGAATCTCATGAAAGAAGGGAGAGATAGATTGACCTGGAGGGAACAGGAGCTCCACAAGGAGAGCAACACAACCAAAAAATCTGGGCACAGAGGTCTTTCTGAGACTGATACTTCAAACAAGGACCATGCATAGAGATGACCTAGAACCCTTTCACAGAAGTAGCCCATGGCAGCTCAGTGTCCAAGAGGGTTTTCCAATAATAGGAACAGGGACTATCTCTGACATGAACTCATGGGCTGGCTCTTTGATCACCTCCTCCTGAGGGGGGAGCAGCCTTACCAGTGCACAAAAGAAGACAATGAAACCAGTCCTGATGAGACCTGATAGACTAGGATCAAATGGAAGGGGAGGAGGACCTCCCCTATCATTGGACTTGGGGAGAGGCATAGGAGAAGAAGAAGGAGGGAAGGTAGGATTGGGAGTGGATGGGAGAGGGGGCTACAGATGGGATACAAAGTGAATAAACTGTAATTAATATAAAAACAAATAAATAAAATAAACAAAAATAAAAAATAAAAAAACAACCATGTGGTATGGCTGACCAAGGAGACAACAGGTCTCCAAAGATATTTTTGAATTAGATTTATTTTTGTATGATAATTCCCATCCTGTCTTGAAAACAAGGTTTATGAAAGATAGGATTCAAAAACAATGCTTATTTAGTAAAGCTGCACCTCCATTCATTCATATATAAGAATGTGCCTTGTTGGCAGCCAGACTTTGTAACATAAAAGTCACCCAGATGGTAGTGGTTTTAAAGACATTGAATTGTTTGCCCAGTTGGAGATTGGCTTTGTCTTCTGCATATTATGGTTGTGTCTAGCGTCTTCATGTTTGAAATAATAAAATTTGCTGTATTTTGATATTGCAGGAACATAAACTGAGAAATTTTAAACTTCTTTAAAAAGAAATTTTGGAGTTTTACAGAAAATTTAAATTAAAAAACTGGGCTTTTTAAATAACAGCTTTTAAAAATATTTGTTTTTAAAGCTTTGAGACATTTTAAAGTTTATAAGATATGAGACCCCAACACCCAACAGTGAACCCACAAGATCCAAGTAGATGATGGAGCACAGTGACAATGACCCCACGTGAATTGTGGTAATGCTAACTAACCACTGGGAAAGACTGCCATGGCCATGATATAGGACCCAGCTCAAACTGTGGACAAGCAGGACACTGGGAGTTGATTGTCCCACATTTACTAAGCAAAGTGAGATCACCCTCCTCCCCATATTCCTCTTCCACAGGAAAACCTTTCAACTTAGGGGCCTGGCAACCGAAGACTAATGTTTCCCTAGTACCTCTGCCCCCAACACCATGGAGAGCATAGGAGCCTATGATGACTGTCTAGGTAGTGGACTGTTCTCTGTCATTTTAATTGATACATAGGTCATTAGGATTATATTTCCTGCTATAACTTATTCTTCTCATATCTGTGATGGCATTGACGACTAGGCTAACTGTAGCTTTGTCAGTTTGTCAACAGCAGGCTACTAGCTCCTTTCCCCAAGGCTGCAGCTACCTTGTTAGTTCATCTAAGCTACTAGGACTCTTGTTTAAAAAAGGCGGACAGGTATGTCTTGCTAACAGGCTTCATAATAAGTAATAAACAGGTATTGGATATAACTTTTCACTAAAGAAGCAAGCCTTGCAATGACTGTTCTCAGTAATAATTACTCATGTCTGATAAATGAATAGATAGAAAGAAAAAGGGCTAAAGTCTATGCAAGTTATGAAGGTATAAAAATAAGATATATGACTAATGGAAAATGTTTCAAATTTCTTTCCCTTTTCTATGCTATTGTTGTACTAAGATTTTAAAGGTTCAGAGTTCTAACCTTGATTAATGGAGTTCTGCTAAGCTGTAGAACACTGACTATTTACTATTCAGTCACAAGCTCACAATTTAAATTTCCTTTGGTTGTCTTTTAAATATCGACTTAAAGATACTTCTCGTAGGACTAAAAAACATATCTGGCTCTCTGGACAGAGAAAAAAATGTTCATGCTTTTTAACCCAATGCTATAGTTTTTTTGCTAGGATTCTAAGGTGTGAGTCTACTCCAGCTATTTTACAAAGTGGATTTCCATACAAATTAATACTACTTTTATAAACTAAAAATTCATGTGCACTTCACTGAGTCAAAGAAGTCAGAAGACTTGGATCCACCTGCCACAGGTCAAACAGACTCCAGATAAGTACAGACTAAATTTCCCCTACCTGTCTATTCCTGAGAATGGGGTCTCTTCTCTTGGCACCTCCCTTTCTAGAACTACGAGCTTGAAAGTTCCAAATTTAACATTTTTCTTTAAGTTCCTAAATCTTAACGTCTGTCCCCATTCTATATGGTCTCAGCATATTTCCACCTGCCTGACAGACACCACCCGGGAATCACCTGCACACTGTAAACTGCTGTGCTCTAGACTTGCTGAAAGCTGATGTAAACCAGTCCAGCATATGTGCTCACGCCCTGTCTCTTCATCTAGACCAGCTACCCAGATGCTTCTGATGAATACATAGCACTGAGTAGGCTGTTAGCCATTCTGGGCCCTGAAAACTAATGCCCTAGTTTCATCTGGAAATAATTACAGAAGAGAACAGGTCCCTTGTTCCTTAAAAGACTAAAATGATATATCAAAAGTAAAATCCCTGGCAAACGGGGCAAAGTGGCTACATATAATGTCAATTGGCAAACCAGAAAAATGGGCCCAAATTTATCAACAGGTAGATTGATAAACTGAAATATCCTAGGGCACTTGGCCTACTTTATGAAGACATTATATAGCTTTAATAGGAAATTATTACTTCCATACAAACATTTCAGAATTATAAACTGAGTCTACTCAAATAAATATTACAAAAGGGGTACCTGAGATGAAATAAACGGCTGGCACCCTTTCCATGCCCAGGTTTCTTCGAGATGGTAACTCTGATGCCAGCCATCACAGGGCTCTTCTGCTTCTGCTAATCACTATTGGCCCTTACATCGTTTATGACTCAATTAGATGGCAATTCTTATCAGGGCGCCATTAATCGGACAGTTATTGGATCCCAATATAAATAATTACCCATTGTAGAGTCAAATATTTAACTCAGGATACAACTCCAGGGGGAAATGAAAGAGCCAAAGTCAATGCGTAAGTCCCACCTGCCCCCAAACAAGGGAGCCCCTACAATGCTTGGAAAATAATGAAGCCATAAAGGACACATGGTGGCCATCTGATTTTGTCCTTAAAAAGACCCTACAACACATATCTCATCGTCACTTGTTGGGAAATCCAGAGAGTAAATCTGAATAGGGGCCATCTTGGTCAGAATTTAATTAAAGCCTGCTTAACATTTTGTTCAAAATTGTGGAACTGGTTTTTCTCTTTCAAATCTCAGGATTAACAATGCTCAGTGCTATGGTGATAGTTCTGTGTCACTACAATAGACAACAGTAGTAATCCAGGTGTTATTCATAACAGAAAAGAAATAAAACTAGAAATAGACTGAATGTTCTCATAAAGGTATATAAAGTGTGAGAAATCCTTGAAGATGATTATGCAACTTCATATTACAGCTACAGAGAAAGGTTGAGACACACTGCTTAGTAGTGGAAGCCATTTACAAAAGAGAGTGCTCAGTGTCACTGTGTACACAATGCGGCACATATTAACATGACGTAAAGCTTTGCAAACAGAAGTAATGAAATTCTAGCAGATTATAGCTAATAGGGGATTTCTTTCATTTACTGATCTGTAGTCTCTAAATTTCTGCAATGTTAATTTTTTTATTTAATTTGAATGTGAAATCTTCAAATAGTTTGCTTATAATTCTGAATTCTTGCGAGAACTACCTGAAAACCCTAAATTTTTTCCAAATGACTATAAAAATTGAAAATAATAATAAATAAATGGGCAGAAAATATGCAGAATTGTTCCAAAAAAAGCATGTCAAAGCTCTGCTGTTCATACGTACTGCTTTAAGAAGCCCTACACGCTACCTGGAGACACTGCAGATGTGGCTGCCGTGTTACCTGTGTGGCAGAGAGGAAGAAGCTGTGTCTGGGTTCATGCCCTGACCTATGAACATCTGAACGGTCAGCAGCCTAACATTTCCTGGAGAAAGCAAGCCTGGGACCACCAGTTTAGCACAAGGCAGGCCCGGATGGGCTTCTAGGGTGGAAAGCAACTCCACATGGGACTGGGACCCCTGACAAGAATGAGCCCAAGCCTGATGACCCTCACAAAGGGCCACTCAGGCAGGCTGGGCAAGGAGTGAACACAAAACAACCACCAGACCAGTGCCAGGGGGCGCATTCAAGGAGCTAGCCTGAGATGAAAAGCACTCAAGCACAGCGCAGGCCTTGGGGGAGGGAGAGCCACTATGCCTGAGATGACCCCACCTTGTGCCACAGTACACAGGCAGGGCATAGCACTCCTGAGACGAAAGAACCAGGCCTGACTCCCAACCCCACCCCAAAAGCCGCCAGTCCCAGGAGATAGGCCATACGTCACCAACTCCAGAAAGAAGACAACGGAGTCCCCTACCCAAGCAATAACCTGGAGAAAACTCAGTAATATTTAACCATCACGGTAACAACGGCTAACAGTAAATACCTGGAATTTACCCAGATGTTCTTTACAGTAAGATGAGTAAAAAAATTATGGTTTGTCTTGGCCCTCCAGGCAAACAATTTCCTTGGGACACCAGTATTTGCTAAATGTCAATTAATTGTAAAACTGCCTAGCTGGAATTTCCCAATTTACCTTGCTGCAACCCCAAATAAAAACCCTCCTCCTCCTGAACTCGGGGCTCTACACTCAACCATTGACAGTATGGGCCCAAGCTCGAGCTTGTAATAAAAAGACCCTACTACGTTTGCTTCAGAATCGGCTCTTTGGTGCTCTTTGCGGTCCGCGAGACTTGGGTATAACAAAACAACCTTAGATACTCAGAGACCCTGGGAACCACAAAGAGGAGCAAGTAAGTGGTGGAGAAATGAAAGAGAAACAGAAGGATTGTGGGTACAATGAAAAGAAGTAGAACCAGACACTCGAGGGTAGTGAGGAACAGCCTGTTGTGAGTAGCTGGCGATGCCACCGGAGACCATGGTGGGTCCTGGCGTATGTTGCCACTGGGAACCATGTCTTGGTTGGTGGCTGTACAGCAGGAGGTATCTGTTACCACCGAAGGCCAGGCAGATGGTCCTGTTGATGCCCGAGAGCTGTGCAGAGCTGGCCCCACCCCTTATGTGGGAGAGCTGAACCTAGAGGCATGAGAGCAAGAGATCTGACCCCACCATCTGCCTCTGAGCTGCAGCCCTTGGGAGACCAGGACTTGCATGTTACAGGAGTTGCCAGTAAGCTGGTCCCAGGATGTGGGCATGGGGGAACTGTCCTTACAACTTGTCTCCACACAGTAGTGTAGAGAGGGAGAGACACCCTCCTCCCCACAACCTCCTCACCACCTGTGGCATGTGGGAGACCTGGCCCTGGAATTATGAGAGCAGAAGAGCTGTTCCTGCTCCTCACCTGCTGCAGCATTCAGGAGAGTGGGCCCTGAACCTCTCCTGGGCACCACAGTAAAACGAGCCCTGGATGTGGGGGTTACGAGTGAGCCAACTGGAGAGTATCTGTGGGGGAGAGCTGCTTCTGCCACTTGTCTGCCGTATGGCAGCATGGCAGGGGAGAGGTGCCTTCTCCCTCACCCCCATCTATGGCAGACTGGAGAGCTAGCCCCCGATCATGAGTATGGGAGAACTGGCCATGTCCCTCACTGGCTGCAACACACGGAAGAGCAGGTCCTGCACCTCACCTGGGCAGCAGGGTAGAGTTGGTCCTGGTTTCAATGTGGGTGAGCAGGCCGGGGGGTTGTGAGAGTTTGAGTGCTGTTGGGCTGGCCATCTCATTTAACTCTCAGGGCCAGATCCAGGGCTTTGAATTGACCCATCCCAACATCTACCTCATGGATGAACTGCGGGCATACAATGAGGAGTCATTCTTATACATCCAAAACTGCATGATCTCTATGCCACAGGGAAACAATAGGGCCTTCTAGAGAAGTCCAGTGACGGTACAGTTTTGATGGAGTAGCAGAAGCCAGAGGCCTGCTTGCAAAAAACGTTTGCAAGCGAAGGGGTGTGGACAAGAGAATATTTGGGGACATACTATGACACACTACAGCTTTCACAACAAGATTCTTTTCTCTGTTATGGGGGAGTTTGTCAGGGTAGAGGGCATGTACAACGAGAGGGGGTGATGAGTGGGATTGGGGTACCTGATATGAAATTCACAAAGAACCAATAAGAAGTTAAACAAACAACACTTACACTAGAAACTCTAAAACAAAATATGTGAAAACAAAGCCATCTAACTGATTTCAAAAGACTGCTCATTTTTTAAATAAATATAATTTTATAACTCATTTCATGAGTTAATGTATAGTAAACCCTTTTTAGTTTGCTTTGACTACGTCAGAGGCCTTTTCTATGTCTGTTAAGACTACCATGTGATTTTTGCTCTTATATTGATTTATTCCAATATATTTCTTGATTTACATATGTTGAATCAACCTTGCATCCATGGGATGAAATTTTGTCACTGTATATAATCTTCTAAATCTGTTGCTGCATTTAGTTTGTATTTAACTGAGAGTTTTCATCTACGTTCAGCAAAAAACTTGGTCAATTGTTTTTCTTTCACTCCACCAGTGTTTAGCTTTGCTATAAAATACTACTGACTTCAGAGACTTTAGTAGTGTTCCTCCCTCTTCGTGTTGCAGAGCTATGTGAGAACTGCTAGTGTTACCTATTTAAAAGTTTTATTTTGTTTTTATACTCAGCAGTATATCCATGCAGTTCTGGTCTTTCTTTTGTGCTAAATTTTTAATTACTGCTTCCATTTCATTATGTGTCACTGTCTGTCTATGTCTTTTTTTTTTTTATTTAATTTTGGTAGCTCATTGATGTTTAAGACACATACATTTCTGCTTGGTTTCTCAGATTTAGAAACAAAAAAATTTCAAAATATTCTTTAATGATTACCTGAATTTCACCAGATTCTCCTATAACATTCTCCCTTTCCTCTCTGATCTTATTATCTTTTCTCCCTCTCTTTTGGTTCATCTGCCTGCGGCTCTATCAATCCTGTCAATCTTTCAAACAACCAACGCTTTAATCGATTCTATGAATTGTTGTTTTGGTCTTCTTTCATTAATTTTGGCCCTAATCTTTGTTATTTCTCGGCATTTACTATGATTGGATTTTTTTATTGTTTTAAATTTATTTATTTGACATGTCTTAAGCATTTAAGCTGTGAAATTTTCTCTTAGAATTGCCTTAGCAGTCCCTAGATGCTCTAGGTTGGATTACAGGTCATAGGCAGGGAAGGGGAAAGGAGTCAAGCAATGAATGGAGACTTAGAAGTGTAAGTGACATGGTGGCAGCTCAAGAGATTTGTCACTGAAACAATGGAGAGGTGTCCATTTTCATGTGATGGTTGCCTACTGTGCTGAAAGAAGCTACCTGGCACACTGGTGTCACTGTGACTTTTGTAGCAGTATTAGGCTCCGGGAGCAAAGAAAGAGACAGAGACAGAGAGAGAGACAGAGACAGACAGACAGACAAGAGCAGAGAGAGACTCCAGTAAGCCAAGGAGAAAGACCATGGCTGAGCAGACAGCTCTGAGGTAGTACTTCCTGGAGTAGAGTAGAGGAGATGGGGCGGGGTGTAGAGCAGGCAGAGGAGAAGCAGTCAGAGAGGGTGACTCCAGAATTTGGAGTTGAATATGATGGATTACAGAAAGCAGCAGAAACAAATGATCCACACCTTCTAGCCAAATCAGCAGCTTCGTTCTGTTAGAGAAGCTGAGCCCCTTGACCAAAGAGGCTTATTGTTCCCCTCCCGGGTTTTTGTCACCAGATATAAGCAAGCAATAGTTAAGAAACTATTAAAATGGCTGATCCATGGTTGTGGGGGCTGTAGATAAGACACACAGAGAGAAAACAGCCGGAGGCATCTCCAAGAATCCAGAGCAGAGAAAGGGAAGAGGAGGAGGGAGGAGGAGGAGGAGGAGGAGGAGGAGGAGGAGGAGGAGGAGGAGGAGGAGGAGGAGGAGGCGGAGGAGGAGGAGGAGGAGGAGAAGCAGAAGCAGCCACAGCCTGGATATGGTCAGAACTCTCTGCGAGAGCTGATGGAGATGGGAGAAAACCTTTTGTTAGAGGATGAATCTGGGAGTAGGGCAGCCTGTGAACTGCCATAGCCTGGGAGCTAGCATAGTGGAGGAGGAGTGGGGAAGATGAAAAGGACTGAAAGAATAGCCTCAACTTTAAACACAATATGTGTGAGAAGGGAGTGTGAAGGAACCTGGAGGCCAGCAAGGGCTTTGATATGCAACCACAGGTATACACAAAGGAAATAAATATACCCAAGGGAAGTAGCTCTTTTCAACAGGCAGAGACTTGTTTTTTTTTCAGGTTCCTGAGAATTAAAACCATAGGAATTTATCTGTATGGAAGAATTCCTTCTACAGTCCAGCTTGAACTGAGCCTAGACTGCCACTTCAGCACATAAGCATGTCCTTTGGAGTTTAGGGAACCGAAGTTTCCTTTGGAAATAACAGGTGTGTTATCATTTTGCTTAATGTAGGCAAATTTAAAATTCCTAAATTTTTCTATTTGATTTAAGTGATTCATTCAAAACTGTATTGTTTATGTCCCAAGTATTTGTGTAGTTTCTCTTGTTGGCAATTTTAAGTTTTATTCCACTGTGCTCTGTAAAGATAGATATATTTTGATTCTTTTGTATTTGTTAAAACATGCTTAGTGGTCTATGGCATGATCTTCCAGAAGAGGATCCATAAGCTGCCAAGAAGTTTTATGTTGTCTTTTTGTTGGACGGAATAATTTATAGCTATTTAATAAATGTAATTGATTCTTAATATAGTTTATGTCTGAAGTTTCTTAGTTGATTTTTAACTGTAGTCTATATGTCACATATATAAGAGAGGGAACATACTTTCTTGAGATCTACTAAATCATCACAATGACCAAGAATAGCAAAAAAGAAAAAAAAAAATGCTAGTGAATGACAAGAAGATCTTATGAGATCATCATGGCAGAGACCTTGAACAGGTGTTGGTAAACATTACAGGGCTGTAGATGATTATAGGAGACAGTCTTGCGTGAATCTAAATTTTTGCCAAGAAGAATTGCTTTTAAGGAGAGACTACCATATAATAATAAAAATTTTGATGAGCATAGTAAGGGGAAGTCAGCATACTTCATCCAACAGTTCTGTTGAGACTAGTCCTTTTAAAGGCTACTTCCTCTTTCCTGTTTTTAATTCATGACTAGTTTGGACGGTGATACTCTGAGTCATGAAAAAAATGTATAGCTCAGATACTTAAGCAGAAGACAGGAATAAAGCGTTAGCGGGTTTGCCTTACTGCACCCTTCCCCAAACTGTTAAGAAACAACACAATGGTTTCTGTTCAAACCATCCCTCGCCCCACTGTCCAACTTCTTTTCTTTGGCTCTTAAATATCAGAATATACTAAATATCTTGTTCTGATGCTCTCAATGGTCTTTCCTTCATGCACATTTGTCAAACAGAGAAAAGAATTTATCTGAATAGGTAGGTTATGGTTAGAAAGGGTCACCTTGGGCAATAAATTTTACGAATAAAGCAATAAATGGACAATATACTGAATATTATTCAAACTCTCTTTTATGTAGCAAATTACCTTTTATGAGGTCTGTATTTCATCTAAAGCAGGATTCTGTTTATTTAAAAGCCATGCTCTTAGGGTAGATAACTGATCAGGTTTCATAGTTATGTACATTTTATCCTAAATTGGAGAGAAGGGAATTGAGTATGTAAGATGAGTAAACAGCATGATGCAAAAAGTGATTGACACAAGAGATTATATGAAATTTATGAAAGAAATTGATTTAGAGTTAGACCTTGCTCAAGGCTTCAAAAGGTCAAGCCCTGTGTCATTGTCATTCATCCAAAGTTTCAAGTTTCCAAAGTGAAGCTAAGTTGTTTATCTGTCCTTATGAGAAATTAGGAGAGAAAGGACAGCCAAATCCACAAGCAGGCCATAAGAAAGTCTACTCTGCTTTCACTCTTTCTCACAAGGAAAGTTAGCTGATGCCACCAGATACCTACCCGATCTGAAATCTGTATTGTACTGTTTTCTTGTTCCGGAACCAGCTACTTCACTAAGTATTCTACCACAAAAAGTGGAACGTGCTCTCCACCTCTGGAGATGAGATGCTGCCCAAGTAATGAAACTTTACATTGTGTGAAATTGTGTGTGAAGTGTAAATCGTAAAATGTTTGACAATATTCTACTTGTAAGTAATACATTGTGATCACATTCATACTCACTACCCTAACATAACATTCCTACAGACCTTTTTCTCTCCAGCTAATTCCCATCCTACCCTCACGTTCCTTTTGTCTTGTTTTTCCTTTTAAGGCTTTTTTCTTTATTTTCTTTTTCCATTTTATTTTTTGGAGACAGTCCTATACATGCAGTCACTGTTCCTGTGTGTTCATAATTGCACTGGTAATATCATATCCAGGTGACAGTCCTCCCCATGGTTTGGTTTCTGATGTCCCTAGAATGTGGACATAATTGTCTCATTTGGAGCCAAGGACTCAGCAGTTACTTATTCTTAGCACTTTGGCCAATTATGAACCCCTACTTTGAATGTCACCTACTGCCAAAAGTGGGAGCTTCACTAGTCTATGATGATAAACATAAATATTTAGAAGTCAGCTTAACTACATGTTCCTTTGGCACACAAAGAAAGTTCCCCTATAGAACCCATGGCATCCTTAGCTGTAGAAGTAACTTTTATTCACTTAATTGTCATGTCTAAGGCTTGCTGCCTCCATCTGCTAACCTCGGCTTAGTCCTGGAAGCTTCTAGCCTCTATAAAATCTAATTTAGCCTTAGAATGTTTTTAGCCTCCGAGACTTACTGCTAAATAAGCTCACTCTTGTTCTTACTAAGCTCTGGGCTGGCTGGTTCAACTCAGCTATTCTGGCTCAAATTTCTCTCCTAGCTAACTTATTCAATCTAGCTTTTCTCTTGGCCGGCCGCTGAATTACTCCACCTGGCCTCTAACGTCTCATTCTCTGGCTCGTTCTGTCTTCACCTGTGTCTAGTTTGTTCTCTCTTCAACCTCTTTCTATGAAACTCTCCTGGTAAAAACTGGGCTGTCTCTGACAAGGACTCTGTTGCATGCTTTCAGTCACTTCCCCTGGTGGGGCAGCCTTACCAGGCCACTGTAGAAGAGGATGCAACTTGATGTGCTAGGATAGGGGAAAGAAGCTCCCCTTTTCTGGTGGGTAAGGGAAGGGTGGGAAGGGGAAGAGGGAAGGAGGGAGGGACTGGGAGAAGAGGAGGGAGAGGGATACAATTGAAATTTAAGTGAATAAATTAATTAATTAATAAAAAAAATCCTGCCTCTGAATTCCATGAACTGAACTGCCACCAACTCAACTCCAATGTAGTGTTTCTCTATTCACTGACTCAACCAAACTGCCTGAACAGAGTTGATTAGAACTCAGAGATCCAAATGCCTGTCTCCTGATTGCTGTCATTAAAGGCATATACCATCACACCAGTACCTAAGCTTTTCTTTACCTGAAATGTGCTCTATACCAGGCTGACCTTGAACTCAGAGATCTGATTGCCTCTGTCCTCTGAAATTTAAGGTATGTCTGTGTTCCAGCCAGATCACACAGACCTAGAAGGTCTTTGGATGAGATCACTTGCCAGAGCAGCCATGTTCTGAATTAAAAGCCCTCTATACACTTTAAACTTTGGACCAGTGCTTCAGTGTTAGGTATGAGTTCACCCTGTTGAGTAGGCCTCAGACCTCACACGTCTGAAGCTGTCTGAACACTGACTTGTGTTGCTTTCCTCCTTTATCAGCTTTCAAACCAAGTTGAAGTAAAGATGTCCTTACTGCAGCAGTGGGCATTCAGCAGATAGTTCATTCAGTACTGTGCCACACAGGGTCTGTAGCTGGCCTGGCAGTGACGTTTGATTAGTTTTAAACCCCAAATCACCTGGCTAGAACCTTCCAGCACTATGAATGCTAGTCAGGAGGAATGGAGCTGTCATCTCAGTTCTACCTTGTCCTCTCTGTGTATACAGTGTGTACAATCTTCAGGACAAGACATTTGCTGCCTAGTTCTGCTGAGCACCAAGAGCAATGACAATAGTCTGTATTATTTTGAGAGCTTCTACAGGCTTCCTGGCAACAGCCCAGGCACTGGGCTCTTGGATTTTGTTTTGAAAACCTGTGACTTCTGATATATACCACCCACTCAAAGTATTTCCAATAGTGCCCATTTAAAACAAAACAAAACAAAACAAAACATCATTATTTCCATTAGTTATGAAATGGTAGGTTTCTAAATGTTGTTCCTTCATACTTAGGATTAGTCGAGTCCCCCTGACACTCTCAACTTTCTTCTCTCCTTCTACTCCCATAAGCTTTAAACCTTTCCTTATCTAGTATCCTTCATTTCTACTTTCATACTGCATGTGTTTTGCTAACCATCTCAGCTAGACTTCTCTTGATTAAGGTATTATTTTGATGCAAATAAGCCATCAAAAATAATTATATACTAAAGGTCTTAAACAAAACAAAACAAAACAGAGTCTCATTTTGTAGTCCAGACTGGCCTAGAAATCACTGTGTAGCATAGGCTGCCCTTGAATTTACAGTGATACTCCTGCATTAAAGCATGTTATTTTTGTATGTTCACTCTAGCTCCTGAAGAGAGATCTTTCATATTTATTGAAAGATGCAGGCATCATAGCTGGGGATATACTAAGATATTCTAACACTGGCCTGGCCTACATCACATGACATGGCTCCTTAATGTGGCCATCTTAGTATTGCTCTGGCACCTGCTTCTTTATGCATGTTGTGATGGCTACTCCCCTTGTCCCCATCTGAGCCCACCCCCTTTCAAAGTCCAGCCTTATCCTCTCCTGCCCTGCTATTGGCTGTTCAGCTCTTTAGTTAACCAATCAGAAGGTGATGAAGAAATGTTTATCACATACCAAGACAGAAAATGCTGCATAATAATGACAATGCCAAGGACTGTAACCAGATCTCTGGTTGGACACACAGTACACAAAAACATCCTCCAACACTCCTGCCCTAGTCTACTGACTTCTGGGATTACAGGTGTGAGCTAGCATGTCTGGCTGAGTGTTCATTATTAAAGAGAATTTATATTATACAACTGTGTCTTTGTTGTTTTTCATTTTTTATTCACTTTGCATCCTGTTGTAGCTCCTCCCCTCCCAGTGTCACCCTCCCTCCTTCCCCTCTCCCATTTTACTCAGAAAAGAGGAGCTTCCTTTCCCATCCACCTCAGCTCATCAAGTTGCATCAGAAATGAGCATGTGCCCTCTTCCCCTATGATCTGGCAAGGCAGTCCCTTGTGATCAAAAAGTTGACAAGTGAGACCATGTCCCATATAGTCCCCACTTGCCTTACTAGAGGAGCCACATGAGGTCTAAGCTGCTCATCTTATACATCTGTGTAGGGGGCCTACGTCCAGTTCCAGTTTGTGCATGGTCCTTGGTTGATGTTTCACTCTCAGCAAGCCCCTTTGGGTCCTGGTTAGTTGGCTCTGTTGGTCTTCTTGTGGAGCTCCTATCACCTCCAGATTCTTATCTCCTTCTGCCCACTTTTCCACAAGACACTCTATGTATCATCCAATGTTTGGCTATGAGTCTCAGCTTCTGTTTTGCAGCGCTCTGGTTAGTGCTTCTCAGAGGCCAACTCTGACAGGCTCCTCTTTGCATGTTTAGCAGCGTACCATTCATATGGTCTGGGGTTGGCACTCTCCAATAGGGTGGGTCTTTGATTGGTCCAAGCATTGGATGGGTGTTCCCCTAAATCTCTTTTCTATATTTATCCCTGCACATCTCACAGGTAGGGTAAATTTTGGGTCCAAGATTTTGTGGGTGGGTGGATGCTCCCCTCCATCTGCTAGGAGACTACTCTAGATAGAGGGTGTCCTCTTCAGTCTCTACGGCCTCTGCTACTAGGACTCTCTGCTTGAGTAACCCTCATGTACTGTTTCTAGACCTGCCATTCTAATGTGGAAAAACAAAACAAAACAAACAAACAAACAAACACCCTACCCTACTTTTTACCATAAGAGAACATCTTTTATCACCTCTTATTCAGAAAGTCACCTTCCTTTCTGTAATTCTGTTTTTATTTTGTTGTTGTTGTTGTTCACCCTCTTCCAGCACAGAAGTCACCTTTGAATGTTCCTCCTCAACAAGCCCACTTAAGGCTATAATTACGTGGGGCTGAAAAATGGGCCCTTTTCTTAGTCACTTTATAATCATTTATCCTGTGTTGAAATTATTTCCAATGGCTCTAGCTTTTGAGTCCCATGCTTGGACGTGAAACAGTCTGTTTTCCTTCTCCACTGGGTCTCTGATATCTCAAGTTCATGACCAAAATGGACTTTTCAATAACCTTCTGTACTAAACTTCTAAGCTTACTAAAGTCAAGGATCATTTATCTGGTGACTGAAAGAAGAGAGTGTATTTGTTAGTAAACCTGACATATCTTATTCCCTGGAGATATCTCAGTTTGCTTTCCTCCTTTATCAGGTTTCAAGTCAAGTCTAAACCAGTTGCACTAGCATCTGATGACAGTGTTCTCCAAAGGCTTTTCCTTCTTTTGTTCTTCACTTAGTTTAATTTATTTAACCACATCCCCTAAGAGTGGTCTTCAGTGTGGAGAATTTGTGGACAATCCTTTGCTGATAAAGTTTCTGTGGCTTCCTAGGTCATTGAAAAGATACATGAAAACCCCTGATCTGTAGCTACCCCCCCCACCACACCCACACATATAGAGCTTCACCATAACTCTCTTACTGTGCTCCAATCTCTCTGGTCCTTTTCTTGTGTCTTGATGGCAACAAATCCTCTCCCTCTTCTGTGTTAATGTTCCTGCTATTCCCACCTGGAATACTTATTACCCAGTCTTTCCTCAACTAATTGATTCTTCCTTTATTTCTTCAAAAAGGCTTATATGACAAACATTCCCTCCCCCAACAACTTAGGTTCTTCCATTACATGTTAACATTCGTATTGCATAATGTGAGGCACAGTCTGCAGGTATATATTTACGTGCTTACTGTCTTCTCTTTCATAAGACTATGCAGCTCACATATGAAGTCTTATGTTAAGATTCACATGCCAAGAACTACATTCATTTATGTTCATAAAACAGGACTATATCCACATATGAGGTCTTGGGTTTCACTTCAATATTCCCATTACCTAGCATAGTGGTCTTCCCAGTGTCTAGTTTGGAGTAAGCTTCTTCCATTGCATATATGATTACTTGCAATAATACCTTCATAGATTTCATGTTCTGAATTTTCTCAGTTAGGCTGGCTTTGAATATTCTCAGTTATCTCATTTATTTTTTTATATCTTACGTGTATAATACTGCATTAAACCAGTAGGATACTTAATTATGTGCCCATTTTCTGAAAAATGTTACCCATTTTTGCTATTATAATTCACATTACCTTAATACAACATTCTCATTAAAAAAGGGAACTTACAGAGGTAGAAATCATGGAATTGATGAATGTTTTGTCCCATGGGACCACAATGTTTTCTTTGAAAATATATCATAGTAACCTTAAAATAACTAACCTTAGTTAGTGAGGCCTTTTCATTTTTTATTGTATTTACTCACTTTTGAGATGGAGTCTCTCTATATTTTTAAGGCTAGGTTCAAGAGATCCCCTTGCCTCAGCCTCCTGAAGACATGGGACAAAAACACAGGTCCCACACAGTAGCTGGGCCACACCTTTTAAATGCTTAGGGAAAAAAAGTATCTACTCCTTTTTTTCCCTTTTTTTTTTTGTAATAAATTAATACAATTTACATTTCTGTCATAGGCCCTTCCTCCTCTTCTCCCAGTCCTACCCTCCTTCCCACAGCCCACTCTCTTATTCCTCAGAAAAGGGGAGAACCCCCTACCCAGACATCCCAGCTCACCTATTTACATGATGACTGAGTTCTTCTTCTTCCCTTGTGGTAGGGCAGTCTCATCAGGGGGAAGTGATCAAAAAGCAGGCAACATAGTGCATGACAGAGCTATCCCCTACTCTCCTAACTAGTGGGCCCACATGAGGCCTAAGATGCCATCGGCTATTTATAAGTACAACCTAGGTCTAGAACACACATTGTCCTTGGTTGGTGCTTCAGACTCCATAGCCCCTCTGGGCCCTGGTTGATTGGCTCTGATGGTCTTCTTGTGGAACTTTTGTCACTTCTAGGTCTATTTATCCTTTCCCCCTCTATTCCAGTAGACTCTCTATGCTTTACGAAATATTTGGCTGGGAGTCTCAGTATCTGTTTCAAGCTATTGCTGGGTAGATCCTTTAAGAGGACAACTCTGGTAGGCTCCTTTCTGCAAGCATATCAGAGTATTGTTAATAGTAATAGGGGCTGGCTATCTTCCATGGGGTAGGTCTTATGGTTGGGCCTGACATTGGTTGGACATTCCCTCAATCTCTATTCTACATGTTCTGTCTTTGGCCCTGTAGGTCTTGTAGGTAGGATAAGTTTTGGACTGAGGTTTGTGTGGGTGGGATGGTGATGAGTGAGGTAACACAGACCCAGAAATACACAAGGTATGTACTCACTTATAAGCAGATTTTAGTCATATAATATAGGATAGACATACTATAATGGACAAAAGCCAAGATGATAAGTAACAAGAGGACCCAAGGGAGGATGCATAAGTCTCACTCAGAAGGTGAAATAGAATAGACAGAGGTAACTGTTAAAGAGTGGGAACAAGGAAGAAGAGGGAGTGCAGAGAGAAACAAGGATGGAGATCAGAATGGAGGAGAGTAGGGTGGGAGGACAGAAGGCCTGCAGAGAAAAGAGAAATGGTTGGTGGGGGCATATCTGCAGCATGCTACAGACCTAAATCAGAATATGCCTCTGGGAAGATATGAGGGAGACTTTGATGAGGTTCCTAGTAGCAGGGGCCATGGAACTGAAGAGGAAACCCTTTATCTAGGCAACACTCCTAGTGGATGGATCTCCTAGTGGAGATCACCAACCCACCCATATCTACTCTTTGTGAAGCCCAGTTCTTGTCACGAAGCTCCTCTCTGGGGTCATAGACTCTTTCTATTAATTGCAACTGCATTGACACTATTGAAGTCGACTTTTTCAGAAGCCTTAGAAACATGTTCCATTATGTCTTAGAGTGTGAGATTAGAGTGACCCCAAGATGTCACTTAGAAGATGTTTGTTGTGAACACGACATCTTAAATCTGATCTAGAGTCAAGTTTTTAATTGACCCATCTATCAATGAAAGAATAAAGTGGCTGGTTATTTTCAGCTATTGAGTGGGAGCCAGAAACTTATTTTATTTATTTAAAGATGCTTTAGCAGTACTTGGATTATGATTTCCAAGTTTTTTAAAAAATAACCTTAGAAAATGCCAGACTCTGAAAAGAATTCTTTTTTTAAAAGTACATTCTTGTTTAGTAAAATAAGTAACTCTCAGTGAGGGAATAAACATGAACAAAGAGGCAATCTTTTTAGAGCCTACAGCATGCTTGCATCAGGGTCAAGGCCATAGCAAACAAACTCTCAATTTCTAGAAAGAGGTCAGCTTTTGGGCAAGATCTTGTTCTGTGGGTGTGATAAGGTTATTTAAATCATTAGTCCAGGTAGCTTATGGAAGGCCAAAGCCCGCTGTGCACTAAAATGTGTCAGGGCTGTTTTGGAACGGACATGATATGGTGCTTAAGGAACTATATCCAGCAGGCTCCAGTTTACTGTTGGGCTGGGCTTAGGCTTCCAGACTTATTTTCCTTCCTTTTGTCAAGCTCTTTCTCTTTCTCTCCTGTTTCAAGGTATTTGATCCCATTGTGAACTCTGAGATTGTAAAAACCTGTTTCTTGTTTGGTCTGGCTCATCCTTAACACACGTTTGTTTAATATTGAAGTCAGTCATCTCTGGGTAGCCAATTATTTGTGCTCGGTCTATGATGATAGACTCCCTTTTCTCAGTGGGGTTCTAAGAGTATCCCCAGATCAGGGTGATTCCAGATCTTGTAAGGATCATCACATAATCCTCAAATAATCAGAGAAGGCCAGGCCCTTCTCTGATAAGGAAACTGCTCTAGCAAGTATCTAGGAATTCCTAGAAAAGTCTCACCCTGCTAAAGATCTTAGTCCAAAAGTGACCTTCAGTTATCCTTGGAGATCCCTCCTCACTGTAGAATAATTAAGTACTGAATTTTTCTTCTTGTGATAGGACCATTATGTATCCCTGATCCCCTAACTTCAGGTAATCCCCTGTACCCTCGAAATCTCTCCCTGTGCCTCGGTAATTAGAGGTTTTCATGCGCTATGAAAAAAAAAAAAAAAAAAAAGAAAGAAAGAAAGAAAGAAAGAAAGAAAGAAAGAAACCAATGCAAAAATGCATGGTGAAAAAACATCAAAATCTGATATAAAGGCGGGACTGGTACTAAGATGTTACTTTTGCTTCAGAATCTAAAATACCTTTGAGGGACTCTAGCTGCTAGACTGAGTTTAGCTTATCTTGCAGTGAGCTCCCATTCAGGTGTTTATACTCCTGAAAGGTCCTCAAAGTTGCTTCTCAAATCCACTTTTCTCATTAATTACCCCTCTGAATGCTCCAGCGTTTATCACTAGCTCTAGTCTGTCTGGAAAATCTATTTCCCGTCGCACTTTGAAGGCAGTCTGAATCATCTTGGTTCCGTTCCAGCGCCTCCTAAACCACCGTGGGCAGGCAATCAGCACCTCTTCACAGAACTCCTTGGTCCAGATTGGCTGAGCAGCCGCTGAACTCAGCCATGGGCTTTTGGTCTAGACTCTAGAGTGTTTTTGTTTTTTGTTTTTTCAAATTCTCTGGCAAGATTCAATAACCAGGATATTTTGCATGAAAAAGCTATATTTTTAACCACTTATTTATTTATGAAATGAAATTCGGCAAATCCAGGTCTGATTCTTTCAATGATAGCCTCGGACTCTGAGAGTAGGACAGCTGCTCTTCCTGGGGAGCTCTCTCAAGCTGGCCTCCTCCTCCCTGCTTTACTCATCTACTGGGCTTGCCAGGTCCCATTAGCTCTTGGATTTTCGTCACAGTTGGTAAGCTTGGGACTGAATAAAACCCCACCTGCTGGGTCCACATTCCTGTAGTAGGTTGTTTTCTGTTTGTCCTTTGAATACTTGCTCGCAGAGCATCGCAGAAGCAGCCCACCTTTCCAGCCCACAAACTTCCCACAACCCGTGCGGCTCTCACTGCCTTGCACTTGCCAGCCAGCGCCCCCGATCCCCGGCACCTCCCTTCCCACTTGTCCCACGGGCTGCGGGCCTGCGGCGAAGCCCGGAGCCTTCCGCCACGATCTTTGCCCCCGGCCAGGGCGCTGTGGCTTGCCCACAGCCGCACTGGGCATGCTCACATGCAGCGGCGGGGGCAGGTTGGCTTTGCTTGCTCGCACTCGGCGGCAGCGGGCGGGCGCAAGGCTGCAGCTGGCGCTCTGGAGCCGGGAGTTGGAGTTGCTAGGAGTTTCCCCGACCCCTCCCTCCTCGCTCGCCGCAGCAGGAGCCCGCGCGGGAGACGCGAGCAGAGAGCCGCCAGCAGCCGAGCCGGCCCAGCCTGGTCCGCAGCCCGGATCTCCGCGCGGGGCAACCGCGGGAGAGCACTGTCTCCGGTTGGGACGCGTGCCGCTCACTAGGCACCGCCCGAGCACGAGCCAGGCTGCACGGTAGGCTCCGGGTGTGGGGAGGCCAGGCCACCCGGCGGGCGTCCAGTTGCAGCTACCGCAGCTGCCGGCTGGGATGCGCGCCGCGGGGCAGACCGAGAGGGTAGGCGCACAGAGAGCAGCGCGGGCAAGTTGGAGGGCGGCGGGAGAGGGGGCTGCACGCCTGGCGCTGCTGCTTTGTGCACCCGGAAAGGGGTCTGGGTCGCTGCTTCTCCCCTAACTCAGGACCGGGAGTTTTAGCAATAATTGGCCAGAGTCTAGGAGGGCAGATTTCTCCCAGAAAGTTGGTGGTGGAACCCTTAGGTCTGCACTGCCGGCTTGGCAGAACGGCCCCCAAAGGATCTGGAGAACTTAGTGGGTCGCTGTGGCCCTAGCCAGTGCTCTCTCCGCTGAAATCAGCGAATCACCCCAATGTATGAATGCTGGCATCTTCTAGGAAGATCATTGCTGCCCAAACTGAGGCGGGTACTTCTCACGGGGTTGGCCTCCGCCCCCTGTGATTTTTTTCCCCTTGCCCCCAACCCAAAAAATGGTCAGGGGCTTGGCCAAAGCCTTGGGCTGCAAAGTCTCTTTCAGATAGCTCCAGAATCCGGCTCACCCATAAGGCGGGTCAGAGTGGCTGGAGTAGATGGATAGCTTGCATTTCTCCCTGACTTTTCCCAGGTTTACACCATCACAGACCCCAGAACCCAAAGGCCAGTTAGAGAGTTTAGAATGGCGCCCAGTTCTGTAGTACATGGGAGCTTGTTTGCCTTGAACTTCCTAACAACCCGCTCCTGTTTCTATCATTAGTCAACCCGGACTTTGTGGGAAGAAAAAGCCTGGGCAGAGGAACATCTGTTTCTTTACGCTGTCTCCTAAAGTCTCTGGGAGACACCAAGGCCCTGGAAGTGCCAGTATGCATATTGTAAGGATCTGGAGGATGTCCACGTTCCCCCTGGCTTCACTCTTTCACTTCTTGTTTTGAGTTTTCGGGTTTTGCCTCCACACCAGTCAGAGCGGAGTTGTCATAACAGGGTGGGGTGGGGGTGGGGGGCAGGGCTGAGGTGTGTGGAGGAGCTTCGCTCTGCTTGTGTGTGGTTTGCCTTGCCTAGGAAGCTGATATGGGAAGAAGATAATTATGCAGACTATGCTACTCACTCTTCTTCTCTTTCCTTTCCTTCTTTTTTCCTTTTCTCCTTTCATCTCTTTTGGCTGAACACCTTGGTTGCTGGGTTTGTGTGTTGAGTTTTTTAAAGGAACTCTAACTCTGATGAAGTGCCGGTATTTTAGAAGCTCACCATTTCTGCTGCGTGTTTTTCTCTTGCGTTTTTCTTGGGGATTGTGCATTTGGGGAAGATTTGCAGCTGTAGGGACCCCATGGTACAGTTATATTACACAGGTTCTAGAGTCAGACAGACCTGAGCTCAAGTTTTCCCTGGTGACAGGCCCTGTGGACAAGGTATTAGCCACTTGGAATTTCAGTTGTTTGCTTGTTTTGCTTTTCTAATAAATGGGAGAAGATGGTGACCCTATCTCCAATTCCACTGTGAGACGTGAATGACATAATGAAAAGGAAGAGAGCTAAGAAAACATAAAGAAGTGTCTATGGCTTAGGTTTTGTCTCGGTGCACTGCACCCAGTTTTTAAAAGTCTCTTACTGTTGGTTATAACAAACAGCCAGGTCTCCCCCCACCCCTTTACTACGCAGTCCTCACTACAAGGTTTTGTTGCTGAAATCTGTGGAAACAGCTAGTTACACACCTGCACAGCTTCTCTTGATTGTATGGGTTGGAAACCCCTCTTTTCTGTCTGAGGGAGGCAGTGCAGTGAAATGGAGGAGATCACGGAACCTGCCTTAGCATCCTTCACAGTTCTGGGTCCCAGAATTGTCTGAGTCAGCAAGACTTTCCTTTGTGATCTCAGGATGATGAGGAAATCAGCAAGTCTGGGATGCAGCTCCTACTTGGCTTCTCATGGTGACCTTGAACTAAGGACTTCACTCCTCGTTGGTGAAATCAGTGTGTGAGATTAAAAACCTACTTAAGAGGCAAGGACAGGAGAGATTACATGCCAACCAGTTAACTAAGATTTAATGAGGCTCCCAAGTGTCCCCAGAAATACACCTGGAGCGTGGAGCAGAGATTTTCAAATGTGAACATTAGGCCTTGCTAACTCACAGACTGCTGGCTTCCTCTGCCAGTCTCTGATTCTCTAAGTTTAGAGCAGAGCTACAGCAGCTTGTACTTGTAACTAGATTCAGATGGTACTAAGGCTGCTCCTCAGGCCGTGCCTATAGAATCACCCGTTTGTATAGGGGGAGAAAGAGATGAGGGCTGTTCCAAATTATCAGGATTTTAGTTCTTTGTAGTGGAGACAGGGTTTCTTCCAGGAGCTTTAGGAAGTTGCTTTAAGTGTTTTAAACTCCAGGACATGTGGCAGCTTCCCTTGCCTAGTTTTAACAATTCTACTTCCTTTTCAAATGGATAATTTTACAGAAAGATAAGACTGCTCTTTTCAATTGAGTAATTTTACAGCAGAAAGAATGCCCTTTCTTACTTTCAAGTCCTTAGTCTCTAGAGACTTGGTAGACATGGTGATCATGCTATGGTTTAGAGAAGTTGGCGATCCTTATATGTGTGTGCTGGTTATCAACTTGACACAAACTAGTTACCTGAGAAGAGGGACCCTCAACTGAGGAATTACTCCTCTTGTCTTGTAGGCAAATCTGTGGGACATCCTTTAGCTTATGATTGACATGGGAGGGCCCAGCCCACTGTGGATGGTGGCACCCTGTCTAGGTAGTCCTGGCTTCTTTAAGTAAGCAAGTAGAATAAGCCACAGTGAGCAAGTAAGCAGTGTTCCTCCATGGATCACGCCTGTGTTTCTGCTGGAGTTCCTGCACAGACTTCCCTCAATGATGAACTATGATTGGGACATGTAAACCAAATAAATCCTTTTTTCCTCAAGTTGCTTTTCGTTGTGATGTTTATCACACAACAGAAAATAAACTAATACGATGGGTTAAGTCCAACAAGTATTTTATTTCCTTTTCTGAGGCTCTTGGATGTTTGTGGAAAGTTTGCACATGGCCTTGATGGCTGGAACTGTGCGGTTATGGGGCAGGTAAAAATCATCTGTAAGCACATTTAAGATGGGTGTTTAGTAATGTTTCCTCTGGAAGTGTGGAGTGCACCTGATGCCAGTTGACCCATGGTGGTCAGACTTAACCAAGGCCTTCCACACCTTCTGGAGGCCTTGGCAGTGACCTATAGCATTCTGCAGCAGCTATGCATCATGAGCAGGGGTGACAGGATCAAATAGCATTTAACATTGTGTAGACTCAATTTGAAGCCTGTTCCCTTGTTTCCCACATTACAGAGGAACCTGTGCAGAGAGATCTTACTATGACTTGCTATGACCTAGATTGTTGTCTTGCATTTTAACTACTTTGTATCAGGAAGTCACCAGGAGCCTGCTTGAAGCAGGAGGGCTCCTGAGGAAGGAATAGTGTTTATATAATGCAGCACCCAAACCTGGATATATGAGGTCAGTCAACACTTTCACTACTTATGTTGCTATGCCAAAAGAAATCCGGCTCACCCACAAACTTTATCTCAGCTTTCCATTTGTGCTTTGTTTTAGCAATAAAATGATTAACAGTGGGGAAACTTACCAGTAAATCGGAAGCCTATTCAAAAACTCAAGTGTACCACTTAATGTTTTAGAAGATAGAACAGAAGGCCTAAGCCTGCCTTCCTGACTGGAAGCAACACTTGGTGAAGGACCAGTTGCCGTTCTTAAGATTCGGTAGTTCTTTTAGATGGTTTCTCCCACTTAGCAGGAACATTTCTGTTTTGAAACTCCTCCCCATAACTTGATGCATATATTTTGGCTGTTACAAATTCCCTCAACCTCCATCTCCCCTCCCTCTGGAGAATGGAGTTTGGTAGGTCTGGGGTAAATCTCTTCCCTTGGGGACCCCGGACTTAAATTTTGCTGTTTTGTCTTGTCCGCTCCCCTCCCCCTCTTCACCTTCTTGTCACTGCCGTTTACTTTTCTCAGCAGTAATTCCCTGGTGTCTTTGTCCCCTTTTTAAGTCTATTATAGAACAATAATTATCATATTTCATTTCTCCTTGGTTGTCACTATTGCCATTGGGTCACAGAGAGTCAAAACCCAGTCCAGAAACACCATTCTCAGACTTCCTGAGACTGTTCTTAAACAAAGAATCCCTGTGACGCTGCACTAGCTCAACTATATTTGTTTTTTTACGTTAACATTTAACAGTTTCAGGAAACTAGCCAGCTTAAACATTTTGAACCCGCATATACTTTGCTCTCTTTTAGTGTTGCCTGCTTTAAAGTGTCCGCCAGTGGGTGACATTAGAAAACAAAGCAGGTGTACTTTGTTTCCCACATATAAACTGGCTTCTTCTCACTGGTGTCCAGCTGATAGAACTGAGCAGCAACTGGATTAGCTTAGCAATTCTGAATGTGTTGGAATGGATGTTAGTAGGTGTGCTCCCCTAAAGGACAAATCAATTTGGGGAGCACTGCCTATTTTCCTCTCACATGGAGACTCAACATGTGCACCACCACATCAAAGAAATTGAGATGTACTCCCCTGAGCACTCTCAGCAAATATGTGTTCATATTTATTCTAGTCAGAATGTTCCAGAACACAGAACACTGTTGAGGTTGTGTGTGTATCTTTGAGGATGTATTACTAAACTGGGATGTGCCAATAATTGTAATATGATATGTAATACTATTATGGATGAGGTGGTTTGTTAGTGACTGGTTAATGAACTCTGTAAATGATGATTAGTTGATATTGTAGAGGGAGAATGTTAGGCTATGGTGGCTAAGAGAGTCTCCAAGAAGGGGAGGAGACGTGATAGTGTGAGTGGTGGAGCCCTACTCTCCTGCAGATGCAGAGCATTTTAGGTTGGCGGTATGAGACTGCAGGACTGTGGAGACTAGCAATTGAGTCTGACTAGCAATCATTTCAAGGCACATGAGACAAAAGTTGGTGCCTTGCTTAGTGAGAGACTTAAGATTCTGTGGTGGTAGTCCAAAAACCAGTTGCATGCCTTTTCAATTCTGTATATTCACTAAGATTACAGGTAGGTTCTGAGAGTGGCAGGAAAGATGTTTGTGGGCATTAGGAGGCAAAACACTCAGAGAGATTGCAAAGGGGAGGACTGGGTCAGAGGGAGTGTAGCAGTTATTGATAAGCCAGAGTCATCTTTGCACAGAGGAACTGGTGTAGCAGCTCCATTGAAGGATGCTGGATGATAAGAACTTTCCAGTAAGAGTGTTCCTCACTGGAGTTTCAAAAATAGCAAGGAAGGACTCTTGCACTACGGCAATAAAGAGACAAAGGACAGAATTTAAAAGTAGATAGAGGATTTGCACAGGTATTTCTTTGAAGAAAAATGTGAAATTTTGTTGAGTAATATTAGTCTGCAAGGAAATGTAAATCAAACCCACAAGGAGATACTTCCCATTCATCAGCATGGTAGTGACCAAAAAAGACCCTTAGGGAGAAACTGATCCTTCTCGTAAAGTATTCATAGAAGCTAAACTGTGCAGTCAGTTTGGAAAATAGCTAGATGGTCCCTCAACATGTTAAATATTGGCTACATAAAGAATCCCACTTCTAAGTATATTCCCAAAGGAAGTGAAAGCATGTTGGAATAAACACTTGTGAGTGAATATTCATAGCAACATTAGTCATAGAACTCAAAAATGAAAAGAACTCTCCTCCATCAATTCCTGGATAAATGAAACATAGTATTCCATATTGTGGAAAACAATTTAGCCACAAAAATGCATGCTACAGCACAGAGGAGCCTTGAGCCTACTATGTGAAGAAAAGCAGGACACAGGAGTCAAATAATTTCTTTATGAAATATCCAGAAAAGAAAAGATAGGGTGTTTGAAATCAGAGTGAAATACAAAGTGACTTTGGTAAACATGGATTTTCTTTGGGGGCTGGTGTAATGTTTTAGAATTAGATGGTGATGAGTACATAACTTCTGAAAATTATTGAGTTATCTACTTTAAGAGAGTAATTTTTGTGGTGTATTAATTACAGCTTAATAAAAAAAATACGTGAAAAAGTATATGGCAGCCCAAGAGTTTTAAAAGTGGCCTAAACAGTCAGTAATCGTTTCAGGTCAACTTATGCTCCTAGAAAAAAAATCTTGGCTTATTCAATTTTCCTTGTTTGTGGATGTGCTAAGGTTCTCTGTGAACTTTCATTAAACTTCTTTTCCCCTGAATTGAAAAGATTTTGTCCCTTTATCTCTGGGTTAGGGTTGGTCAGGGCCTTTGGTCTTCTTGTCTTCAGGTTGCCATGTTTCTAGGTTCCCCTCCTGAAACAAATTTGGGCTTCCAGATCCTTAGCCAGCAAGGGCTCTAATGGCCTGGCAGCTTTTGCTGAGCTTCTTCCTTTGCATTTGACTGTGGTAGACATTTAGGGTCATTTACTGCTTCCTGGAATTCTCTCAAGATTGCCCTCTTTGTTTTAAGTCTAACTGTATTCAGACCTTCATGTGCTAATTGGTATTGTGTGAGCGAGCATCAATGTGTCTGGGCCAAGAGTCATGCATGATGCTCAGCATGTTTAACATTCCTGGGACTGAGGCAGTTGCCCTGCCAGTGGATACCTTCTTTCTGCTGTGGTGGTGCTCAGCAGAATGTTGGAAGTGCCCTGGGGTCTTGTTGGAATGCTGACTCCCGCTCAGCCAGCTACTATGGCACTTGAGATTCTGCAGTTCTAACCAACCTGGGGTTGATGAAGATGCTGTTATCCTCATGTGTCACACTTAAAGAGAATACACTGCAGAGAAGGCAGCTTTGGGATAGGGTGGAGCAGAATGTGAAATGTGGCTCCATCATGTGTTTGCTATGGGACTTTGGCAACTTAATTACCATGTGGGCCAGTTTTCTTTCCACACCAGGGTAAGAAATGTCTCAGAATAGCAATGTGTTTGCCTTTTCCTTTCCCCATGTTGAAAGCTAAATTGAAACCAAACCAAACCAAACCAACCAACCAAACAAAAAACCCAAAACAGCAACAACAACAAACTATGTATATGAAAGAACAAGGGTTTTACTTGTGTGCATGCATAGGCTGGCATGGAAAATGGTATATGAGATTAAATCATAATTCTCAGGAAGATTTTTCTGTTTATATTACTATAGTTTTGGTGAGGTTTCTCTCAGCTGAGTCTGGGTCATTTTAAATCTACTTTTGTGAGTAGATTTTGCTGAGGAGAAGGCTTTTCCTGTCAGCTGTCGGTTGGTGCCACAGTTCCTTGGTGAGATGGAATCTGTCCATCCCTGTCTAGCTGGGCTCATGCCTTCTCTTACTGACTTTAATCCCTGATGCAAGTGAGACAAACTAAAGGGAACAAATCGCACATAGGTATGCAGTCCCGGTAGAAATTTCTGGGGTTAAGATCACAAATATTTGCTTCCCAGTGGCCTTGAGAAAAATCTGGCAATTTTGCCAACTTCTGTTAACTGTGGGTGTTTAGATGGGATTGGGTCAAGTAGTGAGCAACTGAAGTGAGAGTGGGGACTTATACCCCTCAGTGACTGTAGCTCTTCTGCCTGGAGTCTGCTGGGTGCTGTTCAGTTTCAGCTTCCTGTGTGGTGAATTGACTAAGAATGATACCTTCTTCTGGCTGCCCACATGAGCTAACCCAGCAGTTACAAGTGATCTGGTGATTGTTGATTTTTGTTCTGTTTCTATCACCTTTATTATGTGTAACAGAAGGGAATAGGAAATTATGTTTATATTTCAATCTCCAGAGCCTTCTTGCTTTTCTTTTGGGGGGGGCAGTATATAAGTACAGTCTTTAAGACAATAGTCAGTAAATCTAACCAGTTTCTAGTTGTCACAGCCTGAGAGTCACTGTTTTGTACAGGTGATAAATGGATCCCATGACACCATGTCCCCCACTCTGGCTGAACTCTTGAAAGTGGAAAGTATTCGGATACATGCTTTATTTGAGTTCCTATACTGACTTCTTTCAACGATGGACTTAGAAGTGTAAGCCAAACTTTCCCAGCTTGCTTTTGGTCATGGTTTTTTATTACAACAATAGAAACCATTACTAAAACAAGTTTATACTAGGACAGTCGAGGTTAGTTGTGACAGACTTATTGTTTTGGGGAGGATTGTAGAAGGACTTTGTGTTTTGGGCTAGAAAACCATTGTGTTGAGAGTTCAGTATACTGTTCTGTAGGAGCTTAGAAGATAAGATTATTGAGAGCAGTTCAGACAATGAAAAACTGGCTTGCAAAATTTCAAAGGGGAAGAATCAAAGACTCTACCTTTGTGTGAAGAATCTATGGTGTCTGGTCAGCTGGAGTGGAAGAATTGGCTTTGATTAACGAGAGACCAGAACCACTAAAGTAAAACCTTTGCTTTGCTCAGACAATGGATGCTGATCAGCTAGGGCAAGAAATGGCTGTGATTAAGAGGAGGCCAGGATCGTTGAGGTGAGATTTTCTTCAGAGTTAGCACACATAAGCCCTGTTCCCGAAGTGGCCAGCATTGTACCTTGCTGGCAGCTGAACTCGGTGGTGTGAGAGTCACCCCTGTGGTATTGGTTTTGAAGGTGTGAAAGGGTCATGGAAAGCAGCTGAGGCAGTGTGGCGGGACTGTAGTGCCTGAAGGGAGCCAAGGAGAGGCTGTGGTGAAAGTGAAGTGCAGTTACAGCAGGGACTCCAGCACCTTGGAGATGCCAGTACAGTGGGGTGATCACCACCAACAGCAGCAATGGTAGAGCCAGCTGCAGTCTAGAAGACGAACTGTGTGTGCTGCACAGGGCGGAGCCAGAGAAGTGACACAGCCGTTTGGAGGGCCCAGGAGGTCCTGAGTGAATCCTAGATATTTGAAAATTGAATTATTTATACTTTCAAAGGTTGGTTTTGCTTTGTTGATATTATAATTGTGCCCTGGTTCATTCATCCTGAAGTAAATTATTTATCTTAAGTTTGATTTTATAGGAACCCAGAGTTGAGAGATTTTAAAAGCCTTTGGATTTTAAAAGAGACTGACTAGGTATGGAGGGATGGGTCAGAGGTTAAGAGCTCTTCTAGAGGTCCTGAGTTCAATTCCCAGCAACTACATGGTTTCTCATAACCATCTATAGTGGAGATCTAGTGCCTTACTATGGCCTTCAGGCACATATGGAGGCAAAATATTGCATACACAATAAATAAATCTTAAAAAAAAAAAAACAGAGACTATTTTAGAATTTTTAACTGTTTGAATTTAAGACTGTGGGATTTTTAATATTTGGAATGTTTATATTGTAATGTTAATATTAATGTGATCTTGGATTTTTATTTTATGTGCATTGGTGTTTTACTACATATATGCCTGTGTGAGGGTATCAGAAAACCTGGACTACGGGTAACAGATGGTTGTAAGCTGCCATGTAGGTGCTGGGAATTGACCTCTGCTTTCAATGTATTTTCTTATAGACAGTTGGCTGCCCTGAGATAGAAAGGGCCAGAGACAACAGAGTGCGCTTGAGTATTGTAGGCTCTCATCCCTCTTGTATTCCTGAGCGCAAGGTTTGGTTGGAATACTGCTGGAAGGGAGAGAGAAGGAAGTTACCTGTTCTCAGCTGCTCAGTGGGAGCTCAGGAGCCTGCAGAGTTTTTTGGAGGCTCCTCAGCATTAAGGCAGAAGCTGTGATATTTCTTTGCCACAGCTTTAATCTCAGTAGCCTCGCTTTTCAGAGATGACCTATGGATTACAAGATATTCACACTTTCTATTAGGATTAGGATTTTATTTCATTCCATTCATTTTTCCATGAATAGAACAAGGCACATGAAAAAAATGCAAGGACATTTTTATGAAAATTTCCTCCAATAAAGGATTCTTTCTTTCTTTCTTTCTTTCTTTCTTTCTTTCTTTCTTTCTTTCTTTCTT
>NW_026593286.1:44276773-44288310 GCF_907164565.1 Psammomys obesus | reverse complement strand
CTTTCTTTCTTTCTTTCTTTCTTTCTTTCTTTCTTTCTTTCTTTCTTCCTTCCTTCCTTCCTTCTTCCTTCCTTTCTTCTTTCTTTCTTCCTTCCTCCCTCCCTCCTTTCTTTCTTTCCTTCTTTCTTTCTTTCCTTCTTTCTTTCTTTCTTTCTTTCTTTCTTTCTTTCTTTCTTTCTTCCTTTCTTTCTTTTTTTCTTTCGAGACAGGGTTTTTCTGTGTAGCCCTGGCTGTCCTGGAACTCCCTCTATAGACCAGGCTGGCATCAGAGGCAGATTCCCCTGCCTCTGCTTCTTGAGTGCTAGGGTTAAAGTTGTGTTCCGCCATCACCTGGCTGAGAGATTTGTTTTCATATTACATTTAACTCCTGTAGAGGATTAAGGAGCAGTTCGAAGAGGTTGGTGTTACTAACACATAGCTATGTTGTCCCCACTGACTGTGAAGACCTGGCATGGGTATCTAGAACGCTTTCTTTAGGATTACATTATCTCATGTGTGTACATGTGTACATGGCAGAACTGGAGTGGCTGGCAGATGCCTCAACTTATTATTCACCTCTTGCCAAAAGAAAATGTGCAAATAGTGCTCTGTATTTTGAATGTAACAGTGCACTGAGGAAACACAGGGTATATTTTGTGGTAGGTTTAGTAAGGCCCTCCCACATCCTTATTCTCTGAAAGAGATGTTGGTCAGGTCCAACTGATGGCCTTGGATGAGTACAGTAAACACTGTTTCCCTGTGCTTTGGCTGTGTCAACTTTATAGCCACAGTTATCTACAGTTCTCTGGCAAGTGTTTAAGTTCTTGGTTTGGGAATAAAGACCTCACTTCAGTCACTGTAATATTAATTACAAGCAGGCATTAAGGACATTTTATGGATTCCTTGAATTCTCTTATTTATATACTTACTTTACAAAATTAGAAAACAAGACAAAGAGTTTGTCCTTTTGTTCTTGCTTCATTTAGAACCAAGAGCAGGGTGACTGCTGAAACCCTAGCAGTAATAATGAGCAAATGCTGAGTGTTGGCAGAACCTGTAACCGTCACCCCAGGAGCTGCCCATCAAGTCAGATCAGACACTTAGCAATTGGAACTACATTTCTAAGAGAAACCACCACAGTTTAAGTAGGCTCAGTTTATGTAAGGCATGGGAGAATGAATTACAATAGGTACTGAGCAGAGTTTTCAAGAAGTCTTCCATTGACCCTTGAACAGGGAGGGGGCAGATAGCTGATTTCATTTAAGATTGGAGGAGTTTCTGTGGAAAGATGCCGTGTTGGCTTGCTGTGAAGTGGCAGTCATTATGCCAGTTAGTATAGTTGGAGAAAAGTCCTGTGTAACCCCAAAGGCATAGAGAGCTGTGCTGTGAATCTCAGGAAACATACAAAGTTATTTAGAGTCTCTAGCACTTAATCTCTGGTTTTCTATTCATATAAAATTCAGCTTGTTCCATCTTTAAGATGAATCTAATAACAACAGTGTCCGTAGGTGTTCACTGGAGTTATATTTAAAAATTTACATGAATTAAAGATGATCTTTAATTATGCTTCTTCCTGCCCTGTAGTCCTCCCTACCACTAATGGGCACTGTTACTAAGGAGAGGGCAGGCCCCAAGATGACAGTTGATTCTTGGCAAATAAGGACTGTTTCTTGGTAAATGCTCATATAGAGGTAAATTAGTTTCTTTCTTTCCTTCTTCCTTTCTTCCTTTGCCCTGATTCAACAAATATTATCTTTTATACTTAAAGATACATTCCTTGTTACTTATCCATCTGTAAAAGAGTGGATGAGTTGATTCATGTGACTATGAAGACTGTTCAGTTTATTTTTTATTGAGATTATTTTAGACTCAGGTTCTGGTGTCCTCAAGGCAAATTTCAAATTGACAGGCTGCTAAGGACCTTGATTCTCAGAAGGATGAAGAGGCTGGAAAGTGGGAGAGGACAGTTCCAGAGTTAAAGCTGACTGGAGCTGCGCTGTGCCTCTACCTCCTTAGCATTCAAGAGTGACCTTGATGTCTCTACTCTGATGTTAGTCTGTTATCCTAAGTATGCCACTGGAAATCCGTGTTTTGTGCATTAGGACATAGAAGACAAAAATAACATACTGTTTGAGAGCTGCATGTAAGAATCTTAAGAAAAAAATTTTTTATCATACATTAAGATAATTTGCTGGCCTCTATCTTTTCCTTTTCTGTTCTTTTTTTTTTTTTAAGATTTACTTGTTTGTTTGTTTGTTTGTTTATTTATTTATTTATTTATTATGTATACAGTGTTCTGCCTGCACACCAGAACACCAGAAGAGGGCACCAGAACTCATTATAGATGGTTGTGAGCCACCATGTAGTTGCTGGGAGTTGAACTCAAGACATCTGGAAGAGCAGCCAGTACTCTTTCCAGCCCTTTTCTTTTATTTTTAAAGTATTAATTTTAAAAAATTGGGCAAGAAATTTGTTCCTCCCTATAAAAGACAAAACAATCAAACAAACAAAAACAAACAAACAAACAAACAAAAAAAAAAAACAATCTATTTTGTGACTATCACATATCCATTGTTTTTGTTTTTTTGGCAGAAAAAGTCCTTATATATCTAATTAAATGCTTTAGTGTTCTCATCTTCTTGCTTTTTTTTTCTTTCTACATAAATCTAAATCTTTTTTTTTTTTTTTCAATAAAGAAAGTCACAGGTGTAGACTTCAACCGTGACTCTACTTGAACTTAGGACTTACTGCGAATTTGTAGAATTTTCAAATATTTCTAAGGTTCTTTATGTTATAGTCTGATTTTCAGTTACAGTCATTTACTGAGACATTGCTATTTTGATTTTTAGTAAGCAAAGCTTAGGTGGGTTCTGTATAAATAGGAAACCAAGCAATGACTTTGTCTTGTCTTAACGTTACTATTAAGATGCATAGCTTGCTGGATGTGGTGGTCTCTGCACTTGGGAGGCAGAGTTCAAAGGACAGAGTGGCCTACAAAGCAAGTTCTAGGCCAGCCAGGTTTACATAGTGAAGCTCTGTATCAATAAGAAAACGATGAGGATTTATAGCTCTATAAATATTTTAAATTGAATTTGGGAATATTAAAATGTATGTCTGAATGAACAGTTTGGATTGTCCAATATTTTATGTCTGGACTGATCACATTTCTCACAGGAAGAAATTTAGTTCACGGCTTTAAAGTGTGTGGTCCTCTGTCAGTTGTTTTGGTCTTTATTTGTTCTTGTACTTGGTACTTTTCACCCTGAGTTTGTGTAGGAAATCTGGATTTGCCCAGCTATCACATAGGGTGCCAGGGATTTTCAAAATAACTGAGAGCAGTTTTAAACCTTCCTTTGTTAGAAGTAAAAAACACATTGTATACCAAGGAGACACCCTTTTCCTTTGAAGAGGAGGTGAGAAACCCTGAGTCAGGTGCAGATGGACCGTTGCTCTCTCCAAAAGCATGAGGATTGTAGAAGTGCCACAGAGCCTAAGGACTCTGTTGTGTGCCTGGGACTAAATCATACTGTGCTCTGTTGTGTTACTGCCCCCTTTCTTTTTAAAAACCCTGCTTTCTTGCCCTGCTCATACCGTTTTGTTTTCTGTGCTGTCCTCCAGGATGAAGAGCTTTATCATGAATCTTGTCCTCACAGTCATCAGGTTAGTCTCATAGAAAGGCAAGAGATTAGTTATCAGAGTTCACAGTGTTTGTGGTAAGCACAGGAAGGATAGGATAGTTGTACATTGTGTTGGGAAGGAGTAGTCAGACTTTCTTTTGCCTGCTTTGTCTGCTTGACTGCCCCAGGTCTGGCCTTTACAACCCGGTGGGGCAAGGCACTGTCTGGACGGCTGTGATCACGCAGGTGTGGAAGACTCTACTGAGACTTGGGTTATTCACCTTGGCTCTTCTAGCCTAGTGGCCTCTCTTTTTCATTGTGGTCTTTCCATTGCCACTTGATACAATTCAGAAGTCCTTGAAATAATCTGCATCATCCGTCTTCTGTCCATCCTGAGATTAAGTGGAGGGTTCACAACCTCTTTGACATCATTTGTGGAATTCAAATTTCCACTCAAGGCAGAGGTGACCTCTATTACTCCTATGCCATTAAACTCATCCTATTTGCTTACACGTCCAGACTGAGATCTTGGGGAACGAGGCAATAATCTATACACTACTGTCATACCTTGGGTACTTATATGCAGCTGGGTGGGTGCAGTGTACTGAAGAGACAGAGAGAACACATTTTTAGCGTAGACAAGAGAGTTGTTTTTTTTTGCCTCATTCTTCCTAAAACAGGATTTTGTGTTATGGAGAATAAGCATGCAATTCTTTTTCAGAGAAGAAACTAAATGACTGGCAGGTGACATCATAGTTATTTGGGATCTTTTTTTGAAATAGCAAATTTCTTATGTGTAAAATGGGATGCTGACTTTGAGACAGGTTATGATTAGTGTGAGGATTAACTGAGATTTCCAAGATAATAAGCTTCCTGCCTTGCATGCAATGAGGGCTCTCTGGAGTAAATCATAGATGGCTATTAATTCTATTGGCCTCTAGTGTGGGACAGGTCAGAGGACTCCTGCTATAAGGAACCAAGACAACATTTTTTTCCATCTCAGAAATAAAAATCCTTAAGTTCTTAGGTAACCACAAAGTTGGTGTCCAGGTGTTAGGATTTATCACAAAGTCACAAACTACCCCCTCCCCTGCCCAGTCCTCTTAATGCAGCATAGTGGTGTTATTGGGAAGGAAAGTACCTGCTGGCTTCCTGGGAAAGCTCTACTCTTGCCGTCACCTGGCTCTAAAAGACATTTGTCAGGTGAAAACGGGAGTCTTTCTGATTGTTTCAGAGAAGATAATCTGTGCCTGTACATTTCTGTTTTGATATGGAAACAAGCCCAGTTGGTTTGGGACAGCTTGCCTTTGGCTTAAGGACACTTTTGTTTGTATGCTTATATTTCTTTGCTTACAATTGGAGATGCACTTTGGAAGCAGTGATAGGAGTCAGTTCCTAACAATATTTGTTAGGAACTATATGTGCATGTAGCCAATCACTCTTTCATTTCTGGTCTGTGTGTTACTGTTTTCCTTTCCCGGTCCTTTCATGAGAAATCCCAGCATTCCCTTAATTTTTCTAATGTTCCGTGAAGTAAATAAAATTGCCAGTGGTGATGAGAATCTGTATTTAGAACTGAATCTTGTCTTCTTAGAGTATTTTTCAGCTCATCTTTTAACTAGGACTAATAACCTGTCTGTTGCTATTTGAAAGTGTGTGCTACTTTCATATATATATATATATATATATATATATATATATATATATATATATATATATATGTATATATACAGGTCAATTGTGGCACAGCAAATTTCTGAGCAAAGGGGAAAAGGGATATGAAAAAGTGTGTACACTAAAAAGGTAGGAGGGAACCACCATTCTGATCCTGATTTCCAAATTCACAGGATCTGAAAGTCCTTATAACCCACTCACTAGTCAAGTCTGATCTGAATGACTGAGATCCTTTCATTTATCTCTTTTAGTGGATTGGCATGTATACTTGGTGCAAGCTATTATGTTTGATAGTATGGTGCCGATCCTGACCTTTCCAAGAACATAAGGATAGCATACCATATTACCTTTCTAAAATGCCAAAAATTATTAAGTTCCAAAACACATCTAGCCTTGTGGTGTTAGATCAGAAATGTGTACCCACCATATTTTAACTAGAACCTTTAAGTCTTCTTTATTTGATAGCCTTCCTTTTACTATTTGTTACTATGCAAATATGTCTCCCTTACCTGTTACTGCGAGAATATATAGTGAACTTCCATACATATAGGTACTAAGTATGGCAACAACTGATAAGACAAAGACTTTGCCTTTTCTTTGCAGAAGCTCAGAGTCACAGGATAACATGAAAGATGCTTTGAAAGCAGCCTGTGGAGTCCTGAGTTTAAAAGGACAAATGTCCTATCAATAATTTAAAAAAAAAAAAGATTGATTTATTTTTATGTTATGTGCCTGGATGTTTTGCCGGCATATATGTCTGGGATTTAAATAAAGTTCTGGCTCTGGTTCCAAATGAAGTAGTGACCCAGGGTGGATGACAGTGAGAGTGCTAAGATCTGGACTACGATGGAGCTAACGCTCCTATTTAGTGTTATTTGATCCAAGCCAAAACTCCTCAGACGTGTGCCCAGCTGCTGGGGTTTTAGTTCATTCCAGATGTAGTCAAGTTGACAACCAATAGTAGCCACTGCGATATGTCAAAACACTGACTGGAGTGTATGGTTGACAACTTCAATTAAAAAAAGAGAACAAAGGGATAATTAATAATAAGCCAGAGAGGGTAAAATGGAGTGGAATCTCCAATGGAGTTGTTTTCGGCCTTAGATGAGAAAACACAGCAGAATAGAGGGCAGACACTGAAGGTTTGTCTGGATGGACCTTAGCCTACTCATGGTAGGTTGCTTGGAAAGATGGCTTCCTATTTAGGTAGCAGTCCTAGGATAAGGGTGGCAGTGTACATGTCAAAGGGATAGAGGATTCACAGTGGTAGGATCTTCCAATACTGCTGAGAGTTTATTTGCAGCTGCTATTGATGCCTGTTGAGTAATGTTATCAGACAGTGTGTGTCTTTCTGTAGTGCCCAGGTGCTCAGCTGTAGACATAGAGCTACAGTAGACAGCACCTGATACACCTGGACAGAAATTGAGCAGAGTAAATTTAGGACATTTGGTACTAGTGTTATGGTGAATGTGCTGTCAAAAAGATGGCCTTTAGAGAGCAAGCCAGAAAGAATGGACATGCAATTAAACTTCTAACAAGGCAGAAATTGTCGATCACGATGAGAGAGGGTTTTTCATAAGGAAACTGAAGCTGAGGGCATTATAGCTGAGAGTGAGATTCTTTGGGCTGTGTTGGTCTGGTAGATAGAAGAGACTGTAGAGGAAGTTTTGGTTTCTTTAAAAGCTTACTTATGTTATGTAAACAGGTTTTTGTTTTAATCTCAAGTGCAGGATATGGAACTTCTTTTAGTTTGTCCAAAGCTAATAACAGACTTGTAAGGTTCTGTTATCAGAGAAGGTCATCTTTGCCTGATGGTAACAGCCTTGGAGAGGGGCGTGGTCTTTGCCACCAGCTGCATTTAGTGGAATTCTGAAGACTCAGAGAGGGTATAAACACCAGAGCACAGAGAAAGAATGAGAATGCTCTGAGAGCGAGAAAGAGAGAGAGACAGAGAGACACAGAAACACAGAGAGAAAGAGACAGAGGAATGGGGAGAGAGAGAGAGAGAGAAAGAGAAGATGATGCTTCAAGGGACACTCCAAGAGGAAAAAAAGCTGCTTCTGGATTTGTATTTTGCTCGTTTGCTGGTTACTAGACTGCTGGATATCCTGACAACTGAGATTGGTATTTTCCCAAAGAACTCAATGATCCTAAAATGCTGAAAGTACTAACGAGAACTCTACCCCTACTCCTCACTAATCTTTCTTTTCTACCTAGTGTTGGGGTGTTGGAAGGTATTAGGAGGAATAAGGGGTGGAGGAAGAGGTAGAGGCATAAGAAACTCCAAATAAAATACAGATGAAAAGCAGGTTGGTGGTGAGGAAGTAAAATAATAGAGCACAGTATCAGTGGACTTGGATGTGGCAATTGTCTATGGTGATGTCAAGATTAGGGAAGAAAGATTCTGACTAAGGTTCAAAAGAGGCAATTGGGTAGCTGTATACTAAGAACTTATTTTGCATTTCCTCTAAAGTTCCTGAGTTTTATTGTCAATGAAGGGTCACTTGGAAGAGCACATGTCAATAATTTTATACATACCTGTCTGTTTTTGATAGGAGCAATGTTTTATAATATGTTTTAAATCACTTTATGCTATACTGCTAAAGGAAATACTCTTATATTGAGCTCAGTAACTGGGACAATTTGCTTCTTGATTTTGCCTTTTCTGGTCATGCTGCATCAGAAGGTGACTGACAATGTGTCAGAACCTCCAGGAACAGGCCAATTTTAACAGAATCTCCAGTGGCTCTCACTGTGATACACTTTGAAGGGAAGTAGGAAGTCATGCTGAAGACATCTGCTGTCATGTGTAAAGTGTATCAGCCTTGCCAGTAACTGAAACCAAGCAAGCCCACCACTCTGTAGTAACTGAGATCAAAATACTTCCAAATGGCAAAATGCCCCTGCCAACACTCTTCATGCTTGAGTAGAGTGTGAAAGACTATGTGAGCAGAACAAGAAAGGGGTGGCGAGGGTGGAGTGGGGGTGGAGGGTGGGGAGTAGAGCTTAGGCATTATAATATGATTTTAATATGTTCATTCCAAAACATCTATAGGGTGTGATGAAAATCCTCTAAAAGTAGTTAGAATGCTAACACCTATCATCAGAAAAAGACATAGAAGAATTTGCACAATCAAAATGTTAGATACTATTCAACATACATTACTAAAGCTGAAAGGATTAGTGAATATCAAAGCACGAGTCAGAAGTGTACACCCGTTCAGGGTGAGGACGATAAAACGATGGATTGGTGGTGCTGGTTACCAATCAGTACTCAGGTGTCTGCTATAGAGTCCAGTGTTTTGATGTTTTAGTACAGCTTTGCTGCTCTGGGCAGTTCAGTTCGATCTGCTTTCATTAAAGATCTTTTTATTCTTCCTCAAGGAACTTGCATGTCCACTCTTGATTTTGCTTTTATTTTTCTCCATCCTAGAACATATTTTCTTCCCTCCATGTCTCAGTATTTTATTCCTTAAAAATAATCAACCAAACAAAACACAGACACACAAAAACAAGACAAATGGGACCACAAATAAGTCTATAGTGTTGGATCTTTCTTTCTCCCATTTTCTTGCACTTGGATTTTGTGGGATTCACTATTGTCTTTTCAGTAGAGTCATAACTTGTTAGGCTTTTCTATTTATTCCTACAAACTAAGATATGAATCACTTCTTTAACTAACTCTAGATTTAATATATATTTAAAAATATTTTAAAAATTATTTTAATTATGTTCACCTGTATGTCTTTCTGTGTGGGCATGTGCAAATGAATTCAAGTGCTTGCAGAAGGCAGAGATCTTATGTCTTACTAGGGTTAAAGTCAAAGGCAGTTGTGAGCTGCCTAATATAGGTACTGAGGACCAAACCTGGATCCCTTGCAAGAGCATCATGTCTTCCTAAGCACTCCATCTTTCCAACTCCAAAGGGTTAATAATATCAACAGCATCCTCTTGTCCTGAGACCTGGATTCTGGGGCTTCAACTCTTTGACAATTGCTCCAGCGTTCTCTAAAGAGAACAAGTTGTTGATGAAAATCCCCCCTCCCAGCCTTCTGCTATTCTGTTTTGCTCGTGTTGTTATTTCTTCTTTTTCCCCAAAAGGCTTAACAGCTTTGTTTTTAGGATTTTCCTGAAGAAAAATGCTTCGTCAGTTCTGGTCATAAGTCTTCTTGTAGCTGTTTATTCTTCTGTGTTTTTATGGTCATATTTCCTAAGTATTTTAAAATCTGAAAAAATGGAGAGGTAAGGTTTGAGCCCCCCTAGCATTGATCCTTGGGCTTAACAGAACAGAAGATGGTTGAGTTCAATACAACCAAGCAAACCTAGTTTCCTTAAGATCTCTTACAAAGTCTTGTTAAGATTAAGATTGAGGAGGTTGGCCTAATGTCAAAGACCTTTAATTTCAGCACTTACAATGTATAAGCAGGAAGATCTCTGAAATCAAGGCCAGCTTGGAACTCTTAATTCAAGGACATCCATAGCTACACAGTGAGACATTATCTTGAAACAAAACAAAACAAAAGATTGATGAGCATAATTCCTGGCATAGTGTGGCCTCCTAATTTATGGTGATATTCTCATGAGGGCTGTTTGGCTGATTAGAAAGAATATAGAATGAAAATTCAGGGTTTTTTTTTTAATTTAATTTAAATTTTTAAAAGAACATTATCTTTAAGGCAATATACATCTCTGTTATGTCGCATGAGAAGACACTGGGGCCTAGAGAGGTTTGTTTGTGTACCCAAACAAAACTAAGCCCTTTACATTGGCAGATTTTAATCAGGACTCAGCTGTCTGTAATCTGAAACTAGGATTTCCCTACTCCATCACGGTGCCCGACTCTGCAGAAGTCATCCTTACTCTATGGTGTGGAAAGATAGGAGGAAGAAACTAGATGGTTTATGTCAGAAGAATTTTAGCCCTGGTTGGTGATGCCAATGAAGAGCCTGAGATCTGCATTCCGGTGACCCGGTATTTTGTTGTACTGCTCTCTGTTGGTTGCCTTCTCCATCTGGTGCTTCTTAGCAACTCTGTGTCAGTACCTCGGAGAGTTCACAGTTCTCCCAAGGCCTGGAGGGGATCTTCTCTATCACTGTCTCCAAAATGCTCATAGATCAGACACTTTTGAAATAAATTAGTAGAAACATTGGATAGGTTGGTTAAAGCAAAGCAGAGCAAACTCCTGTTTTAGTTCTTTGATTCTGTCTGATAGTGTTCTTAGCTCTTTGGTTAGTTGGAAAAGCTAGTATAGATTATATATTCTGTTAGATTTACCTAGGGGTCACAAACAGAGGAGGGCAATAAACGGCTATAAATAGGGCTAACAGTGGCCCCAGATAATGTGGTTATGGACTCGTTACATCCCAAACTCTGCACAAGTCTGAAGCTCTAATCAGTTAGCCAGCCTTGTAGAAGGTTGAGATGAAGTGAAGCTTTTTCCTGTGAACATTCATTCACAGAGATCAGCCAAAAATGTGTTTTCTGAATATGCTCTTTGGGGCCAGTGTTAAGTTTTATTGTTGCTATGGAGAAGTTCCCTGCAAGTGCTAGGGAAATCTATAGTGATATATGACCACAAACATCTGGACAGAGAAAAAAATTCAAGGTGCATGCAGAAGCAGAAAGAAAAAAGTATTGAATTTGAATGAGTAGGTGGATAGCTTGGAATCAGTCCTGGATGGGTTAGATTCATGTTGGAAAGTTCAGCCCCCCGGCTACCTGTCTGTTCTACCCAACCGCCTGCTAAGATCCAAGGCCAGGGAAACATGGCCAGTCCTTGAAGTAGTTCTAGAAGCTGTTTCTGTTAGTTTTTAGAGCCAGAAGTTAACTTTCTTGGACGTGCTGTTCTTTGGTTTCCTAAGAGATTTCTAGAAGGGAAATAAGTCCTGGGAGCAACTTTTAACTAGTGAGTATGCCTTACTGGTTCACAGGGAAGCTCTGATCTTTTAAAACCGGGCATCCTTATCTGACATGTCCGCCTTTCATCCCAGTGACCATCCATTTCTTCCCATATACCTGCCACTGCCCCTCCTAATAGCCTCCCTTTAAAATACTGAACCTAATCCTTTTGAACACTAATTTGCTGAATTTTTTTCTCCCAAAAAAAGAAGGGGGTTTAGTATAATTAGTATATAATAGTAATGTGTAATATACTATTATATATAATATAATATAATAATAATGTAATAGCATATAAGTGTGTAACATATATTATTAGAACATAATATAATATAATATAATATAATATAATATAATATAATATAATAT